>NW_024705213.1:1231-62032 GCF_018977255.1 Callorhinchus milii | reverse complement strand
CATTGGGAGGAATGTGCCAATACCCTCTCGGGGAGGGGGTGGGGAGCTCTCTCTCTCGTGGAGGCCCTTCTGCCGGCAGTGCTGTGAGGAAGCAATTTCAGCGCTGCGCCTTTACCCTCGAATGCAGTCTTCCACATAACGTGACCCTCATTCTCCCTTCGTGGTTCGGGTTGTCACGTCCGAGATGCAAAAACACCAGGAAATATCGTGGGAACGGGGCTATCGAATATAATACTGGAAGAGGAGAACTACGATTAATGCATCGTTGGTGTATTATTAATAAACCGACAAAACACTGGGATTTTTTTTTGCCGTCCTGAAGATATCAGATTTCCCACGACAGCCACCTCGAAACTAGGAGGTAACAACATTGTCCTGCCCAATATTGTGCTAGGTCAGCCAATCAGTGTGAACTCAGACAATCTTATTTTTTATGCATATGCATCGAATTCATTTTTTTTGCTTGCCTTTTCTCAGCTCACTGCATTCTTCAATAACGTTTCAAAATTATCTTTGGCCTGCCCGCATCTTCATTTACACAACTCTGTCTCGTCGTAGTCGGTCACGCTCAGCTCTTTTGCGGGTCAGCAGTCAACGTCATCAATGACGCCCGAGATCTTTTTCAGCATCCACCCGTAGCGATCGTTGACTAAAAATGCCCCCCCCGCCCCCCCCAAAACCCCCACTTGATTGACACGATTACTTCGTTTCTCGTTCGTTTCTCAGTCCCCTTGTCACTGGTGAGGGTCGCGGCGGCAGACAGATGAGCAGGGCGGTCCAGACCTCCTTTTCCCTGGCGCCACACTCCAGCTCTTCCTGGAGAATTCCCAGGCGTTCCCAGGCCAGCAGCTGAGCGACATCGTCCCTCCAGCGTGGGCCGGCCCCGGTTACTTCCTTGGCTAATTTCGCGAACGAGATCAACACTTGCGGCACACCCTCCCCCCCATCCCCACCGCCGCCTCCGCCGCCCCCAAGGGAGCGAGCGAGCGATCGAGCGCACGAGCGCGCGGATGTGACATCTGCTGGGATGGCTGTGTGTTTGCAGGAGGTGTTCCTGCACTGCGAGGTGACCGTGTGCCAGGCGTTCGACTCCGCGTCGCGATGCTCCCAGGGCTGCATGCGCCGCGTGCGTCGCTCGGCGCAGGACGGTGGTGCCAGGCCTCGCCTCGCCGGGCCGCGGATCCCCGTGATCACCGGGGGCCCATCATTATGCACTCATCGACGACGACCTAACTCCTTGGCTTGCCTGTTCATGGGCAGACCTCTCACTTGTTCATGGGCAGACCTCTCACTTGTTCATGGGCAGACCACTCATCGATGATGACCTAACTCCTTGGCTCGCCTGTTCATGGGCAGACCTTCAGTCCTGCGTCTCCGTATGCAAATACTATATACAGACCTATTGGCTTTCCAGACCGATCGTATCCAGCATAAATTTGTTTAAGCGAGCAAAGTCTAGACTAGTATTGACCTTCTGGGTCTCATCAGCAGAGCTGTTCAGTGCCAAGTTGCCATTTTCTAAAGGTGGCCGTGAAGGCATCGATGCAGCCGGCCGCAGTAACAAGACCAACAAACTCCACGCGTTTGTCAATAGCACAGTGTATGTGGCCTTAAAATGAAAAATGAAAAAATACATTCAAACCATATGAAGAGAAAGGCCAGAGAGACAGGGTGGTCATACTTCAGAAAGATTACCTCTGGAATTACAAATGTGGAATCGAAATTCATCATAATTCGTCATCATCGAGTGTCTCATTCCATGTGCAACCTCTGAGACACGGTTTTTCTTGATCTGTTCTCTTTGGCCCCCCCCCACCCCCGCAACTCGGACCTATTGAACCGTGACCATTTGTGGGTGACAATAGCCACTGCGCAGGTGTTCACTGGTGTGCCGTACGGGTCTCCGAGGAATTTTCCGGGTCGTACCGAGCGCTGTTCGTCACGATGTCCGACGTTTTTCTCCGCGTGCCGGGAGCTTCTCCGGGAAATTGAATTCAGGAGAGCGAAGTGTCGGCATCATGCGGCGAACAAGGCACGGTACGACCAGAGTCACGTGGTTATTTCTAGATTTGAAGCTTTCGTGACTGCAAGGATTCATACTCTTAGTTTTTTCGGTAAAGTCACGTAGGTAAAAAATAAAATTAAAATTAATAAAAATAAAAAAATAAAAAATCACGACGTTTCGGAGGCAACACAAGACTCCGTCATCAGGTGGGACCATCACAGCCACATCTTTGGACCACGTTATCTTTACAGGTGGCCACTGAGGCCTCTGTGCAGCAGTCACCTCTTCTCCAACCACTTATTATATAATAGCCGACCGAATTAACTTCCTTTTTTTTACACGTCTAATACATCGCCGGTATAACGCAGGATAAATGCGCGTGACGTTTGGTGAGAAGAAGTTTTTTCCTTAAATTTTTGCGTACGGTGACAATTCACAAAATGCCGCATTGTGATTTTTTTCTTTGCTTCGAAAGCTTGTCCGTAAAAACCCCCGAATCATAAAAGTTGGACGCGCTTTTTGTGACCATGCTACCGACGTTGCTTTAATTTTTCATTTTTTTTTATGTTTCATGGGTTGCGCATTTCGACAGTATTAGACAAAAAAAAGTGTAGCTCACAAAGTATTGAAACTTCAGATTACAAATATTTCATGCCGTTTGCTCTGAAGGAACATATTTTTATTTTATTCGGAGGTGGTAATGAAATATTGTAGAAACTAAAAAAAACATTTGACAAGTGCACTTGCAAGGTAGCTCACATCTTTAGTGAAATGCTTCCAGCCTGTATGGGTGTGCATAACGTGCTTTATTCCGTGCCAGGAATGTTTTATGCCAGCCAGTATTAACGAGATAGAAAAATCAAACCGCTAAGTAAGAGTGAATCTATCTGGAGAGACCAACGGGTTTCAACGTGGCCAATTGCACATGCATTGAGGCTAGATTCTTGGAAATGTCACGTATATTTTTTTCTAAAAAGATTTTCCATTATTGGTATTGATGTGTAGTAGATTAAAACCCTGCAATGTAGGTGAGGTTTAAGTTTCTAAGCGGTAATGTTAAAGCACATTCATTAAAGTGCATACGTTAACGTCATTTAATATTATCACATTTAATCACTTTTATGCGTTTTTCTTTGCTCTGTTCTCTTTGCCACTGCACACAATTTCGAATGTGTTACTCTTCTCAGTTTCATATTGCGAATTTTTTTCATTTCATTTACATTTTTTGCTACGTACCGCATTTCATTCTTGCAATTTGGTGTGCCTTTTTAAATGAATAATCATTAATAATATTTCTGTCGTATTATCGGGAGCTTCAGAAACACGGGATACAATTCAACATATCTTAAATATTGAATCGCTTTGTAATTACAGCAAATGAACTACTGACAGTCCCATTTGTTTCCAAGGGATCACTTTTCTCAACATCGGTGCATTGCATTTGTCAGCACTGCGGAAGAAAATAAAAACACTTTCATCTTCCCACCAACAGCAACCACCACCACAACCAAGAACAATCAGAGCCCTGGTTACTTTCGGTTTTAAAGAACAAAAACAACCCCTTCAGCTTGTTCATGTTGTGTTGCATTTGATTTGAAACGCGTTTAAGAACTGAACGTAGTAATGTAGAACAACTGAGGTTTTACGCAAATAAGAGAGAGAGAGGTGCAAATGATCACAGTGTGACGGCGCTTTGCACAGGCCCGGCTGCTATTGGGGAGGTTGGTGGAGAGGCTTCAGCCCCACCTCCCCTTCCAATTCTTATAGACATTGGCATTCAGACATCCTGAATAAATTGCAATATGCAAGCATTCATACTCTTTGTTTTTTTCGGTGAAGTCATGTAGGTAAAAAATAAATGAACAAACAACTAAATTAAATCACGACGTTTCGGAGGCAACACAAGATTCCGTCAAGTGATACAGTAATTTTGCTGTGACGGTTCCACCTGAAGACGGAAGCTTGTGTTGCCTCCGAAACGTCGTGATTTAATTTAGTTGTTTTTTCATTTATTTTTGTACCTACGTGACTCTATAGAAAAAAACAAAGAGTATGAATCCGTGCAGTCACGAAAACTTCAAATCTAGAAGGAGAGAATAGTCAAGTCAAAAAACACGTCCACAATGTTTAACACCAGTGGCAGACTTTTTTTACTCTCTCTCTCCAACGTTTTCCAGTTTGACAAACACTCAACCATACATAATAATAATAATAATGCACCCATGCACATCTGCTTCAATTGAGTGAATTGTCAGACACTTCAAGGCTCTCCAACCATAAGCGATGGGCACATTTCAGCATGTATTCATAAACACCTGGGCTGAGAGCTCAAGCGTGGAATGCACGACAGACGAAAAGAGACCATCGTATTGTTACTCCTTCTTCTGTTCGCCGTCTAACTGACCCGCTCACAGCGGCTGGAGTCGCCCCGTCATTGCCCCATGCATCGCCCCATGCATCCGATCCGTTCGTCATCCTTTGCCCTCGTCAATTTTTGCTCCCCTCTAATTTACGCGTCACAGATTCCCCGATGACTCCCCCTCTCTCATCCACGCCATTCGCTCTCAACTCCGCCATTACATTCAAAGTGTCTTGGTCAAGGCGCCGAATAACATGTAGGAGCCCGGACTTCAACAGTTTCCCAGGCGGACCGCCGGTAAGAGGAAGACGTGCAAGACGGGGGCAGTAATTACGGTTCAGCTGATTGATTAATTGGATAACTCATATTGTCAAAAAAAATCACTTCGACTTAGCGGCATTCGGACAGTCAAATGAAGTGCTGTTCTGCAATTGTTGGCAAGTCGGTGACAAGATGAGATGTGCAAATTTCCATTCAGATTGAAAAAAGCAAGGACCGCGTAAGAATTGAACTAAGAGCAATCAACTGCAAAGCATTTTTTTTTTACTCCACACCCGCCGTAAAACCTAAGTAATATGTCTGTCCAAGTACTATACTTTATGGCTATTTCAAAGTTAAAGCTTCAAATCTGATGCCTTAAGCCTCAACTGGATGATGCATTGAAAGGGGGGGGGGGAAGAGACCTGCCCCCGTCACTCCAATTCAATCGCGACAGTTATTACGGCTTGTTGGGGTTGGATGGTGCCGCTTGGCCACGTGTGACGGCAACGCTGCTATCATCCCAACCCCGAGTTGCCAGCGCTGCCCGACACGAGCTGTGGGTGTCACAGGTGGGACACAGGTGGGACTCGGGCAGGCGTGCGGCCTTTAATGAAAAAATCAAATGGGGATAGGAAACAAAGGGCTCAATCAATTTGGACACCTTAAATGTGAATGCTACGTTGGACGCACTCCTTGCAGGAGACGTGGGAAAGCGATTGAAGGCGTCGATGCTGTCACCTGGCAATTTCTTATTATGTCCTTTGTACCGTGTTCATCAGATGGACGCGCTTTGTCCCGAGACATATTTTTCGATAAGTTATGGTGGGGATCGATTGTCTCGAAAAAATATATTTGCATATGCAAACGGTTGATTTGTTTTAAACACTAAATATTAATGGCGCTTGCATATTTCACTAGGATTTGACAAATTCGTATGCATCTGAGCTTTGCTGGCCAGGATGACTGTACCAGTCAGATTATCTCTCATGCATTCACATGTCGAGCATTCGTAAACGAACACTGCTTGTATATCTCTGCGGCCGTAACAATGATTATAATGATACAATTACTACCTTTTAGGATGAGGGTTATGGTCAGCTCTTGTGTCGGTCATGGGGGTTGTCTGACCATACTTCACCACATTCTGTCAGTGCTGGTTGACGAAGGCAGGGAAAGAGCGGTTTCACAACTGGATCACAGATATCACTTTCCACCTATGGCTTGGAGTAAAAGCTCAAATCGTGGGTTCATGATGCATTGTGCAAACAACCGTGCCTTCGTTCCACCCACGACTGCTATAATTACACTCTTCATAATTTGATAACGAAGGTCAAAAAAAACAAATTCAAATGTAGCTTTATATTGCAATATAAGCACGATTGGAAAATATTGTTCCTGTGGTGAAAACAATTGAAACTATATGCAAAATAATAAAACGTAAATGAAGAGTACACACACGCACATACACACATGTACGTGTGCAAATGCGCACGCTGTTCAACATACCAATTAGGTTAGTCTTCTTGTGACCTATTTTGCAATAAAAGTAAATGCATTAAATTCCAAAACTGCCCAGTGAAAGCATGCACAGAATTCCATAACCGGTCGTGGAGCTCAATAAGATTTGCTTCAGCTCTGTATATTTATGCAAGTGTGTACAAACATTGGGTGCCTACTAAACCACATAAGCTAGACTTATTTCCAATTAATTGTTGGATCAAAACACACTGTAGAGTTGGCACGCAATGGCCTGTTAATAATACAAGTTATACAACTTATAAAAAAGGGATTTAATCGTTGCAAACGAAACACACCCAAATGAAAAACAAAAACGTGCAAATATAGCATGTGAGCAGGAGGCACCTGAAAAAGTAGTCACATGTGCAAATAAGCAGTCGGTGACATACACCGCAAATCGAAAAAGACAGTGCAAATATGTGGGAAGAACGAGATGCCAGAAAAAAAGTTAGGTACAGGTGGAAGAAATAGAGATCCGACTGGGGATAAAGTTTTGAGAAAACAAAGATTAAATATATTGGTATAAAAACCCTATGCAAACGCGACACGTTCGACCAATCGATGAGGTTACTGCAACGGTGTGTGTGCGGTCCGCTTAACATTTTAGGCGGAGAAAATATTACATCTCACCTTGCCTCACCTCGCACTACGCAATCACCCCAGCTGCTTGCTCATCCAGTGTGAGAATAAATCTGTGCCGCTTTGACCTAGACTGTGCTGGCCCCTTGCCTGTGTCCATGTCAGGAGGGAGGGGGTGTGAAGGAAAGAGCCACTACTTTTGTAATCATAGGTTCAAGCCCTCTGATGGACAAGTTAAAAATTGAAAGAGTGAACGATTGAAAAATATAACGTCCCCCAGGTTCTCCCGGGTAGAGAGTTTGCAGCCCGTAGCAGCACGAGATGAGTAATTGAGTAAATAAATGATATATACCCCCGCTTCACTTGTATTCTATGTTTGATCTCACTTAGTTCTACCAGTACAGGGAATTTTTTTTCTTAAGTTAGCGCAGCAACGAGCACAATCCTGACTGCTGGAATGAAAGTGTGCATGCGTAAATATTGAAACGGTTTGTGGGCAGATTCAAACAGCTCGGCGCTCGTGAAATTTAAACATTCGGACTAATGTCAAATCCTCTTGATAATTGTCAAGAGGATCAAGAGGATTTGACAATCGGACTAATGCAAATCCTCTTGATAATGATCAAATCCTCTTGACAATTATCAAGAGGATTTGCATTCATCCGAATGTAACACGAATTTTTGTTTCTGGGTAGTAAGTGTTATTTCGTAATTGCTTATGCCTAAAAAGTATAGAAAATGGCTATTATTCCCTACAAACTTTGCTTTTGTGACCAGGACAGTGATATTTTAAATCGTACCTATTTTCAATTAGAAAACGGGGAATTTGTGTCTTTTCGTTCACATAAAGTCAGAAAAACAACAACATATGAATAAAAATTTACATGTATTTACTGTATACTAAAGTAATAAAAATTACTAGCAAAGATTTAGAAGTGAGTCGTTTTTCGAGATTTACGATTATACTGTAAATCACTTTCACGAATCAGCTCCCAAATGTAGTCTCCCATCATGTTCTCGTTATACTGTCCTTGGTAGCGGCATTCAAAGTCCAGTATATCCTGGTGGAAGCACTCGCCTTGCTCCTCCGAGTACGCTCCCATGTTATTGAATTACTCAAGATGAGCATCAAGGATATGGACTTTGAGGGACATCCTACAGCCCATTGTGCCAAAGTTCTTCACCAGAGTCTCAACCAGCTCCACCTAATTTTCGACCTTGTGATTGCCCAGGAAGCCACGAACCACTGCGACAAAGCTGTTCCAAGCCGTTTTCTCCTTACTCGTGAGCTTCTTGGAGGATTCATTGCACTCCAGGATCTTATTTATCTGTGGTCCGATGAAGACACCATCTGTGACCTTTGCCTAAGACAGCTTAGGGAAGAAGTCTTGAAGGTACTTGAAGGCTGCCGACTCCTTCTCTACAGCTCTGACAAATTGTTTCATAACGCCCAATTTGATGTGCAGTGGTGGCATCAGCACCTTCTGGGGTCCACCAGTGGCTCCCACTTGATACTGTTCCTCCCCACAGAGAACTCGGTCCGATGTGGCCAGTCCCGCCTGTGGTAGTGCGTCTTGGTGTCCCTGCTGTCCCAAAGGCAAAGAGAGCAGAGAAACTTGGTAAAACTGCCTTGGAGACCCATCAGGATTGCCACCATTTTGAAGTCTCCTATGACCTACCAGCCGTACTCATCATACTTTCACCCATGACTAATGTGTATATTTGATATTTTTTTCAATAACATTGTAAATTGTAAAACATTTAAAATAATTTTTTTTACAATTAAATTTTTTAAAACAAATTTTATAACATAAAATTCCGAGAAACAATTGTCCATCTTACCTTCCAGAGTTTTTTTTGCATTGCTCGCAGGTGAAATTAGGTGCCCAGGGTTTGTCTTGATCCCTGACAGGCATGCCGAAATATGCCTTGCAGGCCTCACACATCTTAGTAGATGCTTCCACAGAGTACTTTTTCGCTCCTGTCTTGATAAATTGGCCGCAGACATAGCAAAATGCGTCTGCTGGATGCTTGCAGCCTCTTGATGCCATCTCAGAAAAATGCAGATATGTATCCACTTAGGCAGCTGGAACTAAACTGAACTGGTGGGTTTAAGGCCCCTGTATTTATACGGTTATTTATATTACTGGAAAGTTCTAGAATGTTCTAGAAGTTACTCCAAGTTTACTCTGCACTGAATCTATCTGGAATGTTCTAGAAAATAGGTAAATTTCAAAATTACACTGTCCTAGTCACAAAATCAAAGTTTGTCGGGGAATAATAGACATTTTCTGTAATTTTGAGGCATAAGCAATTAGGAAATAACACTTACTACCCAGGAACAAAACAAAATACAAATTTGTTACAGTGTAATCAAACACATAAAACCAAATTTGAAAGTTACATGCACTGGATGCACATGTACAGCGCTTTGTCAATTAATTTACGCAGGAAGGACTGTCCACTGCATGCTGGTTGTGGGGATTACCTGACCGTACTCACCACCCTGGTCAGCGTGGATCGGCGAAGGAGTACTTCCTTCTGCTGCCCTCAACGCAGCCAAGCAGCCTATAACATCACCGTTCTCATCCATTGTCCCTTGGAGTTGGTTGCCCATTCAAACCCTATCCAGGCTCATCTTGCTTAGCTTTCGAGAACTGATAAGATCCACCACGTAAGATCATGCAGCTTGACACATTCCACGACACAGAGAGCATCACCGTGCTCATCACACCTCCGGTTTAGCACAGTTGGCTACGTACGGTCTCGAAACTCTCGCCTATTTTCTGGTTTTCTAACTCTCCCAAAAGTGATCGCAATCTCACAAGTTACCCAAACATGGCAGATGTTTTATTTAATATTTTTATGTTGAGATCACATGAACAAAATCCCCTTCTTACACCCCCCCCCCCACAACATATAGGGCCCTCCCAAGTTTATGCTGTGCTGACAGCAAAGAGCACACACACACACACTCTCGTGTGTCTGGTTTATGACGCCTACAACCATGTCAGCCCACACCAGCATGCTTTTCCTAAGCAATAAATCTCAAGGTCTGCAGTCTGAAGGCCTGTAGCGTGGCATTGGGGCTTTGGGGCATCGTATCCCCCGCTGCCCCGTGGTGCATGTACACGGCTAAGACCCTGTTGTTGCTTGTATCTGTGTTTGTGCGGAATTAGATCAGTCCACGTGTCATTTTTGCACCAGCCGCAAGGACTGCACGCTGTGGTTTGTGGATCGGTGGCGCGTTTGGTCGGCGCTGCGGCCAGCCGAGTTCAATCACCAGTCACGGTCAGCAAGATCGGTGAACCAGTCCTGGGTGGACAGATTTGTGAAATATGGACAAACAACCCTGATGTATGTACACGTGTAGAACTTCTTTTGCACCGTACGTAGCCAAGCGTGCTAATCGAAGGTGCGATGCCATGATGACCGACTTGGCGTTGGGAGGCCCTCATTCAGCAGTGGCTTGACAAAGGGCTGTAAACGAGTATGTATATTGGATTCGCCAGGACGCGCTTTTATAAATCTGTGATCGGTTGTGTGTGTTAGCAGGCGAACACACGTTTTAAGCGTCTGAGCGAATTCATTGCACCCGGTATTATTTATAGACGGCCATCTGCACCTTAACATTCAGAGACGTATTTTCATGCTGCTCCCAGTGCTGGGCTGCTCAAAGCCTTATCAGCCGTGCTCCCTCAAACAAACGCGCGGAGGACGCAAGCCTTTTGGCATCAGGTCATCAGAGTATGTGACACGTCCAATCTTGATCAAAGTAGCATGGTGCCTTTAAAGCGAGATGCGTGGGGGAAGGGGAAAAAAATAGAAGGCCAGTAGCTGAGATTGTGTAAATACCCAATGGGAAAAAGAAGATTTGTCATTGCCAGGACCGTAGCAAGTTCAAAAAGGCGTCTCAAACTTTTACTCTGGTGCTAAAAATCGAGCTTGAATAAATGCTACGGAAGTCGGCAAGATGCTTCTGCATAAAACATGAGGCAAAGGGACATCGTACCTTGAGAATTTGGAGTTAATTGCTAGTTTGAAAATAATGCATTCGTGCACATTATATAGTTTGGAAGAATATTTCCAATCTGATATGAAAACCATGATGATAAAAATAGAAACAAAATATATATATATATAACGATGGAGTGGCAGTCAAGAAATTGAATGTGCAAGGGAGACCATTCACTGAGGAGATGGAGCAATCAGCTCATGATGAGATGGAGCGATCATCCCGTGAGGAGATGGAGCGATCATCTCGTGATGAGATGGAGCGATCATCTCGTGATGAGATGGAGCGATCATCTCGTGAGGAGATGGAGCAATCATCTCGTGTGCAACTACTCGGTGAACTATGACAGCCCAGGGTCGCGAGAGGTGGCAACACATTGGTGAGGCCTTCATCCACCAGCAGATTGGCCATGGCTGATGACGATGAAATAAACAACTCTAGTATAGTATGATAATTTTTGATTTTTTTTTAAAACAATATTTAAACTATATTAAACACTTCTAGAAACAGGATGATTTCCCCACAACTCTGGCTGTCGCCTGATGTTGCTGGTTGTAATTACTGGCAAAACGATGTACTCGAATTGTAAATGTCGTGGGTTTACTCTCGAACACACCGGTGTGCTGTACTGGTAACGAATTGGCCACGTTCTGTTTACGTGACAAACCTTACTAATTAGTTGTGTCTGGTGGTGACGGGTTTAACAACACATTTATATTTACGTGATCTAACACAAAAAACACCTCTATTATGGCCTTCCCGTCTGCTGCACAATCAGTTTTTTTATTCTTCCAATTAATATACAGGCTTATTACATTCAGAATGTAAGGATACATTCTTCAGCAATTGTGGCTCATAGTTATTTTTTTTTAAATAGACATAACATGCACACAGCTCTGCCTTGATCGTAATGGATGTGACCAACGACAGTGCTCGCTTGGTGCATTGCAAAGCTTTTGGTGGACAATCTGTTGGAAGATGTGATGTTTTGTTTGAACATGAAGACATTTCACTTGAGTGTATATGTTCCTGCACTCCACACTGCATTAAAATCACAATCAGACTGCGGACTATACATCACAGCAATCGGTCACATTGTTTCCAGGTTACCCTGGCCTCTCTCGCAAGAACATTTTGAAGTGTGCATCTTTCGTATTCACATCGAGGGAACATTGTTACGGCTATTTTAGATGCACTGGAAATTTTGTAAAAGCAGCGAGATTCCAAATGTAAGCATCGAACAATGTTGGGTTGGACACAACTGGCAAACGCAACAGAGGTCGGCCTTGTATGTCTGGGAAATTAGACACGAACTGAGATCCAAATGATGAACTAAAGAGGCGAGTGACAGCAGGTTGCAGTGCTTTTAGTAAAATTTAATTTGAAAGTCAAAGCTACGGACTAATGTGAGTCCATCGACGCACGTTGCCTGCTATTACCTAGATGATTGGAAAACGCGGACATGTACGGTTTAAAATGTACCAACAAAAAGCATATGGAGAGAGACACGTGAAGAGGAACACGTGTGTAGTGTTGACCATGGAGACACACACTTGCACTTTTATTTTCTTGGTTCTTTTGGTAAAGTCACGTAGAATGGAAATAATAAAATAAAGCATAATAATATAAAAAAAATAATAAAATACTATAATATAATAATATAATAAAATAATATAATGCAATAATATAATATTGGTTTATTATTTTATTATTTCCATTCTACGTGACTTTACCAAAAGAACCAAGAAGATGAATCCCTGCAGTCACGAAAGCTTTAAATCGAAATTGAACTTTTATTTCAACTCTCCAAAAGGGTAACTAACTAAACATACACGGGTTCTACTGCTAGGTGATAGCTACACGGTTAATTATGTGAGCAGCGGTTAACTACACGAAAGGGGTCGGCCAGCTACACGTTGCCTGACCCACGATGCCGAGCGAAGGTCGAAGACCGAAGCGACGTAGCACCCAGGGTTGATTCCACAGACGAGCTCCAATCGCTCTCGTGCTTCCCCTTTATACCCCGAGCGCGGCCTTGCTCCGCCCTCGGCTACGCCCCCTTCTGGATCTTGCCAGAAGGCTCACGGCTCCACGTCACGTGTCCCTCGAGCCCCCTTCGGCCCCCTTGCTACTCTGTCTTGGTCACGTGCCCTCTCGGGTTCACGCGGAGTAGCATGTCCTCACTTGCTCTCCTCCAACCCCCAGTAGAACCATGCCCACTATGGCCAGCTCTCATGTCAACCTATGGTCTTGGTGGCGGAGAGGACTGCTGACGTGCGTTTCCACTCCTGCGACAGTAGCTGGCACTAAGCGCCATAATGACACCCATAACATGGACCAGAGTACAAATGCCAATTGGAGACATCATGTTTGATGACGAACTAAAGCGCGTGGGCTTGGGCAGGACACAGAAGAAAGGGGCAATGATCAATGCACCAGACTGGTGATGGAATGGCAGCTCAAGGAGCGACGATGCCCATCAGGGCGACCACCATGGATATGGAGCGATGACATCGGCTCACGTACGAGATTAGTAAGATGGATCATGGAATTGCGCGACCGAGCAATGACGACAATGACGTGGGGAGGGCCTCGTGCGGCAATGGATTGATTTTGGCTGTTGATGATGATGATGATAATAACGATTTAGCCGAAACGAATGTGGGTCCTTCAATCATATCCCGTCGAAAGAATAGCAGGAACCTGTATTGTATAAAAGGGGTTTGATTTCACTCGAGGTCAGTGGGAGGCATTCACCGTGCTCTTATTGAATGTGAAAAGAGATAGAATCCTCGTAAGGTGGAAACCAGGGATTTCTGCGATTCAATGAGGAAATAAACACAACATATGTCTTGCTCCAAGCCCCTTTTGCCATCGTGATCACAACGCTATGAAAAGCGAGCAGAAGATGCCAATTTCAGCTGATTTTTTTTTAGATATTATTCACTTTCCGACAATAAAATTGGGAATAAAAAAAACATATCGCATTTGGACAAGACCATCTGGCAAGCAGTTTGGCGGTGGAGAGAATGCGAGGACATTAACTATTTACTGGTAAGGTCTATTACCATATGGTGTCAACAAAAACATTGTTTATTTTATTGAACTTACTCAATGGACATTTTGAGCATAAGCATAAATGAATACGTCTAAAAAAGTAGGATGTGTAGGAAACCCAGTGATTCAATACAATGCCAGGGTTTCTGATGCTTAAAAATAATAAGTCCGTTACGAATTGCACAAAATCACTTGTTAATAAGTATAACCCGTAAAAACAAAGTTTTCACTATAAATCCTTTATATGCGTGGCAGGGAACTTAATATAAAGGATTAAAAATATATTCGCCTGTGGAGGACGCGGGATCGATCCGCGACCTTTGGCATGGGAAGCGAGGGCGCTACCAACTGCGCTACTCCGCCACGGCCTGTGGAGGGGTTACGCTTGGGCTCTTATACTGTGACGTTCAGCCAAAGCCAAGAATGAGTTCTATTTGAATATATGTAAAATATATATTTTTTGCCTAAAAAGTGTAAAATTTTGGGAATTTTTTTTCACGAACATTAATTGTCTGGCACAACGAGTCTGTGTGGAAAATGTCAGCTCGATTGGATCACGGGAAGTGGGTTAAAAAACGACCGAAAGATTTGCACGGTCGTAAGCAAGCAAGCAAGCCAGCAAGCAAGTGAACTTAATATAAAGGATTTAAAAAACACCTCCAGTCAAGTAATGAAATTTGATGTATAAAATAAAGCTGCACAGTATTCTGAATTTAAATATATAAATCTGGCAGATATTGGAACTTACAAAGCTGCCTATTTTAAATACTTTATATTAAGTTCGCTTGCTTGCTTGCTTACTTGCTTACGACCGTGCAAATCTTTCGGTCGTTTTTAACCCACTTCCCGTGATCCAATCGAGCTGACATTTTCCACACAGACTCGTTGTGCGAGACAATTAATGTTCGTGAAAAAAAATTCCCAAAATTTTACACTGTTTAGGGAAAACAAATTAAATATTTAATTACCAATTGCTTAATACTGGCAGACAATCATCTGACCATAGGTGGCAGCCATCTCAAGCCAGAGGACGAGAGGACTCTAGCCGCCACGCATATAAAGGATTTAGAGTGAAAAACTTTGTTTTATGGGTTTACTTGTTAGCTACCATTTTGTAAATCTACAAGTGTGTCCTTTGATAGATCATGGCAGTAAAGCAACATGGCAACTCTGTACCAGTTGTTGTGTTGTTTATTACGACTCGTCAGTACAGTGGAAGCTCCAGCACACCCTTGTCACAAATTGTACAGATAGCTTTATGGAGGACAGCTCTCTCTAAGAGCCTTGGCACCTACATAAATAGAATAATTGCCATTGCCCAAAGGCTTGTAAAACAAGCTAACATCCTTTCTAATCATAGAGAATCCGTACCCAATACAGCAGTAAATATAATAATGCATGCAGGGAATATCAAAATATAATATAATCAACCATAGCTTTTAACAAAAAAATCAACAAACTAAATTACATTTTTTTAAGTGAGCTAAAGATGAATTGAATTTGTGGCGATCATTGTACATGCATATAAAAGCAAACCTTATTCAGAGTGCACTTATGTCTCATTTGTAGTGAGTGGTCAGCTCTACCATCACTACCACTCTCCTTTCCATTCATGAAGCATCAGGGTTGCCGTTTCATGATGGAATTGTTACAGGGTAGGAACACCGCTATGGTGTAATGGTTGGCACACTGGATTTGTTATCCGGAGGTCACAGATTCGATATCTTGGCGCAGCAGTTGAATCAAAATGAGAAAATGTATTTATACTGGGGGCATCCGCTGGCCTATAAAGCTCTTTTTCACAGATGTCCAGTTCATTTAATTCAGCCCCCCCACCTGCCACATCTGTGCACCCAGTAGTTTAAATGAGTACACAATGGCTAGTCGATTGACAGATTGCGTGTGGTGGGATAAAGTGTGAGTGCTTCCTCCATTCCTCCCCTTCCAAGGAGTCTGACCAGCGTGGAAGAGTAGGCAAAATGCCCTCTAGAGCTCTCTCTCTCTCTCTCGTGGAGACTATTTCGCTAGGACGAGCATGAGTAAGGAATTGCAGCGCTGCACCTTAATCTTTGTTATGGGATGCCATTTCCAAATGGGAGAGGCCTGAATCTGGACAAGGTTGTTCGGGTGATACAATTCTACTTTTCGTCTCGCTCTCTTTCACCCATAAGAGGAGATGATTTTACTCAACTGCCGTGCATGCCTGAACCATGTGGCGCGCGTGTGACCTGGTGTTTGTACCCTAATGTGGGAATACACGCGCGCACACCCCTATAAACCACCAGTGCATGTGAACTCTCTTGACCTCCTCTTAAGCAGTCCTGAGCTCGAAGAACAAAAACTCTTCGCTTCAATCATCATCAGCCATGGCGAATCGACTGCCACCATTTCTTGTTACCCTTCCATGCAATAATCCACTGTTCACCTTCACACGAGATGATTTTATCGCTCCATCTCCACGGTAGACGTGCTCTCGGACGCGTTCTTTTCCTTGGCTTGCACTCAATCATTGTTTTTAAGCCACGGACGATCACCCCCTTCGAGGTGACGTGCCCTGCCCATGTCTTTCGCTTGCGAGTGTTCTCTAATCTCCGCGCTGCTCACCTTTCTGTCGCTCAGCGCAAGTCCAAACATGCGTCTCTCCCCGTTTCTTTGTGCACTTTCTTTTTTACTTTTGTCAAACATTTTCTTCATTGACAATGTGTCTGAACCATATGCGACGTGCAATTATTACGACGTTTCTGCCTTAGTATGTATGCTGGACTTCTTTCGTAGCGTACGCAGCCAACCGTGCTAATCGGAGGTGCGGGGATGTGGACAGCAAACGTCAAAAGCACACCAAGCCTGTGCCCATTCGCCATTTTACTCCATCATTTTTCTTCTGACCTGCTTTCAGTCGCTGTCGCGGGCAAATAGACTCCCCTGTGTTTTCCAGTTGTCTCTGCGACAAACGCCTCCGATTGTGTTTTTTTTTTTATATCAAATTGGTTACCCTCGACCTTTGCTGTGCACACAGCGACTGTGTGCACACGCGCGGTTGTTGGTGGCGAATTTCCCGCGTATCCGAGCCCGTCGGGTCTTCAAGCAATTTACTTTACGTAACGAGCAAGTTGGAGAACGCAAACTTCTTGCTAATACTCTTCTCAGGCCCCCACTGCAGAGGTCGCAATCGGGTACCCGATACCTGAATTTGTGGCGACCATTGTACATGCATATAAAAGCAAACCTTATTCAGAGTGCACTTACGTCTCATTTGTAGTGAGTGGTCAGCACTACCATCACTACCACTCTCCTTTCCATTCATGAAGCATCAGGGTTGCCATTTCATGATGGAATTGTTACAGGGTAGGAACACTGCTATTGTACCCGGCCGGGTACGGGTACCCCGTTTGCGACCCTGGTGCGGCCGGGTACGGGTAGGCCGTGAGTCACTGGTGAGTAACCGTTTGTCACTCATTTCGGGTAGGGTACGGGTACGGGTAAGATACGGCTACCTGTACCCGGCCGGGTACGGGTACCCATTTGCGACCCTGGTGCGGCCGGGTAAGGGTACGGGTAAGGAATCAAAACCCGTTTGCGACCTCTGCCCCACTGCGCGCAAAAAAGGAAATGTCCTTTCTTGAACACTTACACAAGCGTGCGCCTGTGATCACGTGCACATCAGCGTTAGCAATGCCAGGGCTCCACCGTGCGCCACAATTTCGTCTTCCTAATGAATATTTTAGCTCCCTTTTTATGAACGCAGACACCTGCCGCCATGGCTCTGCATTTTATTGGATCGGCATAAGCCGCTTGTGAAAGCTCTTCTTGGCATAGAATGTAGATGGGTGGGTTCCACCAGTCCTACAACAGATAGCAGCAAGGTCAATTCCGAGTTATCGTTTGCTGTAGTCATATTACTAAAGGTAGCTCTTTAAGATTGCATAATTCACTTTCGAAATGACAAAGCAAAAAAAAAGACTACAGGTGACAAACCGGTGACAGAAAGGAAACCACGTGACTGTTGCCATAATGAAAAAAGTTAAACACAGACATTAATCATCACTCCCTAAGCTACGTATACTCAACATCTCTGTGGCTAATTTAATAACAATTATATATAACCATTGCTTGTTAACCCCGTTTGGGCCTTTGGAAATTAGAATGAATCGCTCTGCTAATAAATAAAGAAAAGGGCCAACACGAAGCGTAAGAATTGGCACGACAGTCAATACCTCCTTTACTGCGGTAAACACAGAGGCAATCCCAAAACGTGGCAGAGGGGTGACCTCCAGATCCATGGAAGAAAAAATAAACCCTACGTGTGGTCAACAAAGACGTGATGGGAAACAATATCCATCGATACCGTATAAGGTTTGCTCTTTTGCTGAAGGCTTCAAATAACTGTTTATTCCTTTCTCATTTTCGTTAACGACCATTCTGCAGCAACGATTTTATTCTGTGCTCACACTGCAACACGAAGCTCGTGCGTGCGCTTGCGTGTGTTTTTTTTCTCTCTCTCTCTCTTGGCTAATGCTACTGCCTCATATTAACTGATTCACCATAGTGTGCTTTGCCACGGCCAAATTAAACTATTTAGTCCCGGGGCATATTGGGAGCGTTATTATTTCATCACAACTGTGCAGGGTTACATTTTCCGCTTGTATTATTGACATGGAAATATACCGATACTTACTGTAGTAGCTTTATTTCTCAGCTGTTCTGTTCTCTCCCCCCCCCAGCGCAACTCCCGTAAGATATTCACTCACGGTAAGTTATTTTGAAATGACCTTAGTGTCTTCAAGAAGAAAAAAAAATGCATCAATCACGGCACTTGAAATTGTCCAAATCTAAAGCCCAACTACGTCTCTCCAGCTAAGCACTCGATTAATCGCCGGCCAATGACGCTTGACTCAGGCATAAGAGCTTGAGCTAGAGGCCGCCAGCCAGTCGGCAGCTGTGGCCTGGCCTTCAACACTGCATTCCGTGTCGACTCATTTCATTGGCCCCGTCGTCTGCTCAGGCAGCCTGGGACCCGTCAGAAACCCGGACTCCGGTTGGTAAATAGTCTCGCATGAGCTTGGGTTGTCTTCTGACACTACCCACAGCCAGATGGAGCTTGTAACGCGAGGGTACATGAGTTCGATCAAGCCCAAAGACGCACTTAGCAAAATGGCAGTATTCGCTATGAATGGGCCTATCCTGCTGGGCTCCCAGTGCTCACGTAGATCCCAATATTCCTTCTCTAGAGAGACCTCTACGTTACGTTACCGGGCGTGAGCAGAGGCATGTAGCGTATATACCTGGTTGTCTAGTGGCCTATATGCCGTTCGGGAGTGTTGGTCTTAACTGAACTGTATCGTTTAATAGGTGACGAAGCAGAGACCTTTTAAGGGTCGTTCACCTATCCAGGTAGGAGTCAGAAGCCCCATAGTTCTTACAAGATAGCTAATTTGAAACATCCGGGTCCGTAGTTGCTCGGGAACGTTTTTGGAACTTGTTACAGTGCTCGGTCGCCACCGGGGCAGAAACTACGACGGTTCCACTTCAGGCTCCATGACGCGCCCGACTCCTTCACTCAAGTAAATCCGGCTAGCCGTGTGGGACGTTGGCATTTGCCTGTACCGACAAAGTATTGTCGACACCAATAATCCTGACAGGTGCCAACATCTACACGTATGGGAGTGTCGACAGCGTCAATAACTACGTGCACCATAAAGTAGAATGTGTACGGATACCTTGGAGGATTAAGTTAATAGCAAATCCTACCTCGGACGGCTGTAGGGCATAGCCGGGCCTACGCATGGGATGACAGCTAATTAAATAGGATTGAGTTTGTATAAAAAGAAGACCCAGATCAGATGCTGAGGCACATGGTGGTATACGCGACCGGTGGCCCCATTTAGATGGGACAACGATAGCCCTTGCTGCAATTATAGATTAAATTTAGCAAGTGAACCAACAAGTTGGCTTATCGATTACGACGATTTCCGGATCCCCTGTGTGAAGCCAGCAAATATACGAAAAAGTTAAACCGCAATTGTGAATGCGTGGTTGAACTAGGTGTAAATTGGTAGAGTTCCATGCCTCCACGGTGGCGGTTTTGCTTAGTGAGCTACCGGTAAGCTTTAACTCTGGCCGACTTCCATATAGGGGCTACGTGGCCCGCGGCTATTCTATTCTAGTCGTTCGGGCAATCCCAGGTTCTCAAATCCGGAGCCATTGTCCGGGACCCGTGCAGTGATTCTTTCATTGTTCGAGCCAAGCTTGCGTATTGGTCAAGCGGGTATTCGTTAAATCTTCCTCTGGATTGTGGAACACGCGTCGCGAATACTTCCTGCTCTAGCCACCATGCAGTGCTAGTCCTTGCCTCTGCCTTTACCATACGTATTCCGCGCGGAACTGGCTCTAGCGAGCATGGATGTGAGCTAGACTCACGCGTTTTTGTAATTTTAAGACCAGGCGAGGAATCAACCTTGCCATCTGCTGCCATCTTTTTATCAATACCGCATTGCTTGACTTCCTGGAGAGGTCATAATTTGCTGCAACTGATAGTTCTCCTAATGCCGCATGATTATTACGCATAGAGGACCCCCGAATTAATAATATGTGTGGGTCCGGCCTCACGTTTTGCGCCTAAGCAGGTCCATAAATAATTCTCTATGCTGCGGCCTTGTATTGTCCAGTCCTGCGTGGCAGATAGTGCCCGTGTGTACTGTAAATGGGACATATAGAGTTGATTTCATCTTGCTCCACGTAAAGAACGGAGGATCCCTCTCCATTCTACCTGATTGCCCGCTCCCGGTTAATACCATTATGTCCTGTGCTGTTAAACTTTTAGCCAGATATAAGATGATTTCTTTCCCTCGGTGTCGCGCAACTGACCGATGCGTAGCCCATACTGGCCTGGGTCACCACCGATTTGACACCTCCTTCGTAAAAACCCTTCTTGCCTCTGGCCGATTTGAAAATCTTTGATTCCGACGACAGCCCGAACGGAGGGTTCCGCGGTAACTCATCAAACTGGCTGCCCGCGCGACATTCGAATGCAGTACAGGGCCGGCTTCGTCGGCTCTGCCTCCGGAGGTATCGCTTCGAACCCCTGAGACTCGCCAGACGACCTGCGACTGCTATGCAGTGCCGGACCCTACAAATCGCTGTTCGTCGTCGACTTCTCGAGCGGACCGGGCCTCTGGTATCGAGGGAATCGCATTTGCCGTTCTTAAAATACATAGAGCCTTGAGCGCGTCATGGCCTAGCACCAAGAAATAGCGCCTATTTTAACCACGGATCCGAGCCCGCATTTTGGGCGACACAGTCCACGGTGTAGGATAGTCGCATACTAAATAATACTGGGATTCAATGCCTGCCCAAAAAGAGGAAAGTCTTGTTGGCAGAGGGCTTGTAGATTTTCCAGATAAAGTAATGACCTGTTTCCCCCAAAGAGCAGAGGAGCTTAATCGCGCACCCCAGAACCTGGACTTAGACCGCTGGAGCAGCCTATGTGGGTAATGTCACCGTCGTGGCATAGGGCCCATCATCTCATTGCGCTTAGACTGTTGTTCTTTGCGCTCGCACTCATTATCTGCGCGATCAAGACGGTAGATGTTAAAGGACCGCAGCACATCCTGGTATTAACCCCTTCCCCCATTCAACCAGCCTAAGCTACACAGATTTGATTTGGGAGCCAGTCGGATGTCAGGACTTGTCGTAGCGGCCATGACCTAAAGGGGAACGCACTATTATCCTGAGCACAATACCGGATGGCCTGGCCAACTGCCTGATAGTTTCTGGGAATAGCCAAAGTTGAGTACAACTAATTGGGCAGTTATCCTCATGGCCGTCCAGTATTGGTGATGATTGCCCGTCTAACGATACGTACGTGGACCGGGGTTAGTCCCCATGAACCTTGGTTACTTCCATCTGCCCTGAGTTCAATATTCAAGCCTGTGAGTACGCTAGGTGCACAGATCGAGTTCTATCCTAGATGCAAGAGTAGTACACGTTAGCACGTACCACCTAGCACGCGGTGTCTGCGAGGTAGTCGGTTATGTCGACCGATGGGGCCTGAGCTGCTCAGGCAATTTAACCCTCTCGTATAAGCGATCGCCACAGACGTTGCTTTTCTTTCCAGGCGGTAATGCTAATAGAGTGGAACGTTTGAAACTAACACCCGGCAGCGTAACGCGGGAAGTAGAAGATCTAGAGACAGCAGTCACAGCACTGGGAACTATTGAGTCATAGCACCATAAATGGACCTACTGACGTACGAATCCCCGCTATAGAACAGCATACATCTCGAATACCGGGAACCTAGACCTTCGAAGACTATTCTCGCGAGACTCAGCGTCCCTCAGTGAACGATCTTCATACCGAAACAGGCTGTATCGACGCGTTACCAGATTTGAATAGGTTTTGTCTTCGCTTGGGTACTGTCGCGTAGGGCCATGTTAGATTTCATTTTCTTGTATGTGGATGTACAGCTATGAGAAACGACCACTATGTATACCGTAACCATCCCTGGAAGCCTTCGTAAATGGGAATAACAAATTACTACTACACCAAAAGTTGGTGAGAAGAGCCCGTTCCGCAGGGAGAGCTCACTGCCGATTGGGGCGGTGCTCAGCCAGATTCAGTTGGCGGGTGGATTCGGTAGACAATAAGACTTCTCAACTGGTAGGAGCAGGAACCGCCGCTGGACTCGCGGACTTATTAACACGCTATAGGTCACCCTTCCTGATAGCCTCTCTGCCAGGACCTTGAGGTATCATGAAACCACATATTTTTTGGAGTCTTGAGAGACCCCGGACCTGAACCAGGTGGCACTTATAGATCCGGCGAACGCTCGATAGGATAACATTGCGCCGCGTGCTTAATACAAGCATCGTGAATCAAGATCATTGTCAATGTCACGCGAGTGGTCGCAGCGCTACCCTAGACCTCGGGTTCGGGGGTCTCATCGCAATCTCATGATGAGACGGCATCTGAGCGCCTGCCCCCGAGTGAGCGGTTTGGAATTATCTAACATAAGTACGAGGCGTGCGTACAGTAGAACTGGTTGTTTAGCCTAGCACTCCGAACACTTCTGGCTAAATGATAACAGATACAGACGTATGAAAATGGTAAACATCACCCGAACATTGGCGTTGATAGCCGGTCCAGTCTCGCGCCCCTTCATAACCGTCTTTCAGGCTAGTTTCTGATCGTACCTGTTTAATGATGGTTCTAACCAAACGGCCGAAAAGATGCAAATCCAGCTGCCAACAGACAAGCGACGGTGAACAACCATGGTTTACCTATCGGATACCGCCACTGGGGACGGATGCTCTATGTACCGGGTTATAGATATGCTTCGATCTCACGCCCACAGTGTGGAGTGGGCATCTAGACTCTGCGGACTGAGCCTTCGGCCGCACATTTGAAGGCCCAGGATGGGCAGTAATGGATCGTATGGTAACACGATTAGGTCCCATTCGAAAGTCGATGAATCTAGCCGTCTTGCTTGCTATCGTGCTCTAAAACGGTTGAAATAACTGTGCGAACGCGCATCTCCTCTGTTTTGTCGAATTGACGTAGTCCGCCCTATCCGAATCCACATTTTCAGTCCACACGCTAAAGAACACTCTCGAGACCACAGTCGCGACACTGTGGGAGCAGGGACCGACTTCTTACCCCTTCAACCATAACGATCTACCTGTACGAATTGTGATTCCCTGGAGGCATACGTCATGACTTGCTGGGGTTAGCAGATTGTGATTTTCTTCATGATCTGTAATTTAAGGATGTCGTATTAAACCCCAACAGTTGCAGGTATAAGCCACATCTAAGACTTCACTTTGAGAGCAAATGGTTTAGGAAGTATATTTCAGTGTTAAAGTGTACAGCACACCCGGGGTGACTGAATATACAACCGACCCTGTATTATACTCAAGTTAAGCGCTATGGATAAATGCTCAGAGAGCTGGATATAAATAGTAAGCGTATGATGTCGATCTCTTACTTCAAACGAGAACGACGTAGGCTGGATTATTGTGGAGCTCTTCATGAGGACTGGTGCCAAAGCTAAACTTCTCTTTCCTGACTGACGGATCATCAGCTATACGACTTAAGGATTAGCATTTGCCTCGTGTCTAATCTTGCTCCGGTGCAGCTAGACAGTGGCACTCCGCGAGCGGTCTACCACGCACTTTGTGCGGACATCAGCTACCATGAAGCCTTCCTGAAGTAGAAAGCACCATGCAGCAGCAATTGCTCAAATAGAGCGGCTAAGAAGTCTGCGTTTACGAGATTTCCGAGAACTGCTACATGCTGCCTAATCGAGCACGGCCTTACAACCTCCTTGATGATTAGCGCCTCTTCTTGCCCTTTTGGCTTGGTTGTGTTTCGTAGGAGGGGTGCAACGACCCCCATGATTTTTCGTACACTGCATGCGAAATAATTCGTCCGAGGGCTATCATTCGCGGGCCGCCAATCGAGGACACAGGCCTTGGTCACACCGAGCTGCTAGAGACAAGTCATTTAGTCCGGTAGTGTCATCACCAAACTATGTTTTCGCTAGGAGAGTTGGCGATTTACGCATGACTATTTGTTTGGAGAAATGGTAAATAGAAGGCTTCAAAGGCAAAGACTCTGCTATCTCGGTGAGGATGCAATACACTTGATGTAGTATGCAAGCAACGATTAGTCTAACCCTTGAAGCCCGTTGTAATTACTAAATCTCTAGTATTAGTCGACCAGAAGAGGTTCAATGCGAAACATGGGTTATGAGTGACTGCTCCGATATCTTGCCCGTAAACCGGAAGTGCCGCAATCCCATAGACGGCCTGCTTGGACAGGAGCCACAGTTTCGAGTTTCCGACGAGCCTTTTGTTGCGAGCAAGTCCATTGAGTCTTGCATCGGCCCTGGAGTTTGGATTCGCACCACATTACCGGGCTCAAATACGGATTCTTTGCCCGAAGGAGGGTGTTCCGCCTCCTGGACTATACGTACAGGCGAGATTTCATACACCGACTGCGATAAACCGGTGATGCGGGTATTAGACTGACCATGCCGTTCGAGTCAGCGAGCGGGCAACGCTATCTTGTTTTTTGCAACTGGTACTTACGGTAATGCGTCCATAACAAATCCATATGAAGAGTAAAGGAGCCAAACTGTCATGACTTTTAACCTGTTACTTAGCCCCCGGTCATATAGGCGCAGTATGCGGATCTCGAGAGCTCAGTGCCATGTGCGAACAAACATGCGCTAGTCCATAGTGAAAACATACGCTCCAGGCACGAATGATCATGCGGGAGAGAGGACCTCAGTACTGCGTTTATTAAGAGTCAAATGCCGATTACACACATACGGGGCCGTAGCGCGTGATTCCCCCTAAGTCTCTCACTGCTGAGCAAGTCGGCGCTCAGCGCCGCATTACATGCCTTCGCCTAATGCGTTGGAGGGTATGACAAGTTGGTCAAGATGCCGTTGGTAGCTAATACTCGTCTGCGTTCATGAATGCAAACTCGCATGAGCCTATCACGCGCGACATGGCCTCGTCAAGTGGGACGTCCCAACAGCTTCTACTTAAATTCTAATTTGGCGACCTGACGCCGAAGCTGCGGTTGGTTGAATATACATTAGAACTTGGGGCTTTGCCACGCAAGATTTTCACAGCCCCGCAGTTACCGGTCGTCCGTATGAGGCGCGACGAGACTCTATACTACCTAGATCCAGACCTTGACACGATGCTAAAGGATCGCTCTCAGCGGTCGCGTGATTCTGTAGAAAATTTCGACCGGGGGATACTTTTAGCACGGAGGTTGTCGGAATCCTAAAGAACCGGTCGATGGAAAAGTGAGTCTCTTCAGGATATCCCGATGTTGACCAGAGCGTGGATTGTTTTGGCGCCGGTCCCCATGCGATCTTCGCCGTTGCGCCCCTTATATACCTACTGATAGTGTGAAGCCTTGCAGGGCAACCGACCATATCAAGGCTCCAGTATACTTCCGTTTTCAAGATCCCGTACCGCGACTCGCAGCCTTTCCCATAACTGAGAGGCATACGGCTGGGACACTAATACGTGCGTGTTCAACGCACGGCTGGTGTGAGTAACGACTTCCTCGACTACTTCACGGCGCTACTTGGTTGAATTCGTGTATGCTCGGCTTAGATAAAAAAGTACTCTACAACCTCGATTACCTTAATCTCTATCGCTTATAAGCTAGGGATCAAAAGCGACAGGAGCAGAGGCAGCCTGCTCAAGACTTCACCATCGAGTATGGACGGAACTGGTCCCGATCCCGAACGACTGCGCGGAAGACCTCGTGGGTCTTATAACTGGGAAGAAATTACTTTCAGGCACCGTCTTCCTCTTGCAGGACTATTATCCTGCATCAAATCGCGAAAAATAGATGGATTGGTACCCGCCCTCATTGATCTGAGATGGTGTGTATGAGAGCGATAGGGCGGACTTGAGGTTGAGAAAGGCGCGAGTTATCCCGAGGCAGCACTTTCCCCACCAACTTCGCTGCGTACACGGCCCCAGCCCTTACGTAGCTGGCGTTGTCTACCTTAGTTACCGGCTGCACCCCCCTTAACTATAAAATTTCTCGACGCCTGTGTTTGGGGGCGGATTCGATCTCGTATAATATTCCGCCTCTAACACTCTCACTAAGGACTCTTCGCTGAAGCACCCATATCAAAATTCCCTCTGCCGACAGTATGCGGGGCATTCTATTATGCCATGCACACACACTGAGAGTCACTCGCCGTTCTCTTTCCCATAGGAAGTGCTCGCTGTAACATCACACCTTTTCAGAATTACCTCATTGGGCGACATGATACTGATGTTCGAAAGTACGTTCCCACTTTTGCCACAAAATTTATGGGCTTCTTAGAGCGGTCGTTGATCGGTCAAGGATACCGCGGGGCCTGCAACTAAATGATGAGTGTACAGGCCGATCGATATATATAGACCTGGGACCAGATGGCAGAAGCAAGATGCAAAGTTGGCACGCAGAGATCCCGGCCACCGAATGTACCTTGCAGAGAGCTGATCGACTAAAATACGAGCTGAAAGCACACCCGCTATTTACTCTGGAACGTAGTAGCGACCTAACTCCACGAATATGCTAGTGTCCAGAAGTGCGTTTGTCGGAACTCGTGACCGTTGCAACAGTTTACTATGTCGGTTCAATAATATTAGATATGAAATGCAACCGAGTCTTCACCCCAGAGGTGGCTGACTTAGACGGTTGAGGTAGGCTACTCGGAGTACTCGCAGGGATCGTAAGGAGGCTTCCGCAGTTCCTGGCCGGGGCTTCTAGGTGGTAGCCGATACTTTTAATCTCTAAATTGGATGATAGTATTCTTCTTCGGCCCGGTACGATATCTTTTCCGCCGCGAAGGCCGTCACCCTATGCATCGATCCTGATGCAGGCGAGTATTGGTGCAATTTACTCATCAGTTTGCCCTACAGCATGACAACTTTGCAGGGAGGGCTTGCAAGGCATAGGGCTAGACTGTTCCCAATCGGAGACAACAAAGTGCTTCGACCCAATTTTGTTAGCCACAACTGTACAGTAACAATGCTAACGGCGAGTCCAAACCGTAGGAGGAAACCAAATAAAAACTAGTTCTGCCCAAGATAGCATGTTACGGTTAGCGATATGCGATGGTAGAGGCAACCGCTAGTGCGATACTACTCGATCTTGAGAGACCCACTATGATACATCCGCCTACCACGTATTTTGACAGCACACGTCCTTAGCGTAATGAGAGAATATCGAAACTTCTGTGAGTCCCCGTTAGATCGCCTGGCGTGATGTTCGATGTGGTCTGAAACCCCCATAGTAGCATTTCCAAGATTCCCAAAAGAGGCTTATAGAAAGCGCCGATTAACGATTAAAAGTCAATTCTAGGCCGCCATTTGAACGTATATTTGGACTTAGAATTGACGTATTGGACTTTCAGTCCTAGCATAGCGTGAAAGTTGGATTGTGTTTGAGGACGCTCCCGTGCTTTGTTTGACGGATCCTCCGTACCCTCGGGATCGGCTTGAACTATTTAGGAACCCCCTATCGCTATTGTGCCCTGTAAGAAGGGCCTCTGTCAAGATAAGAGTCTTTTTAAACCTATTATCCTTCCGGGATAAACCCCTAGTTGTCCGTTAAGAAGATGGCGGATTCTTCCTCAGTCGACCCCCTAGACGCGTATTGGACGAATATGGTGATACGGACCCGACAATTGGCCCGTGCGAACCAGTTCATAGTGGGAGCCTCCATGAGACGCGAATTGCACATTTGTCATTGCTTCGTTAGTAACCTGCAACTACCGCCACGGGGTACCAAGGTGGATCACTCCCAGACCGCTGCAATCAATCACAATTTCCTGGAGGACGCGCTACACGATCTCTATTGTTCTAACGGTGCGTGGGCGTCATGGATAATGCGTGTCGACATCTCTAATAAGCATTTATCATAAATTCTTTTGTATATGGACGATATCTGTCTCCCATAAGATGGTACGTGTTTGTCGGACTAACGTACTCTGTTATGCTCTGCTCCCGGCGTTAACCCCAACTACGCGACAGGATCTACGCGTACTACGTTTTCGCGCCCCCGTTTGATTTGCAGAAAGTGACAAGCGATTAAACGCACGGCAATGTCTTCCACTTTGGCGGCCGAACACAAGCTATGGGAGACTGGCCCAATGGAATGAAGGTATTAGCTGTTTGGCCAAATTGCCATAGACGACTATAAGTAAGACACGAGAGATATGATGGGCGTTATTGACGGGTTAAAGAGCTCAACTATTTCACATAAAGCAATAATGGGAAATCCGGAGAGGATCCGCGACTCCGTTCTTGCCTGGTTGTGCCCATTAACCCCCGGTCACAGCCGAGCTGCAGGCCTTAAGGGCGCCGCGTGGGGCGGACGACTCCACGTGGAATATTCTCCGGGCAAAACCAACAGCCCACGAGCCCAGGAAGGTGATATATCGGTCCTGTACTGGGGCACGTTGGCATTCCTAGCCTGTCTTATATCCGAGACAAGGCCATTCAAGCAAGGGGTAAATAGCACTCTTCCGGGCATTCTTACCGCGAGGTTCTCTATCGTGAGGTTGGTCTTAGGCCGTTATATGTAAGACTGTAACGAAGCTGGGTGATTAGTTCTAATCCTGGCGTGGGACAAGCCAGTCGGAAGGGTACATTGCCCATTGAACACCGAAAGGTGTGTACGTGGCGTCGTATCGAATTCAGTCTCGATCGAATTCGAATCCGACCCGCCAAACGTTGATTTGACTTCCAGACTAATCGCACAGGTACATGTAACAATGCGCGAAGCATTTAGTGCCATGTTAGCCTATTTCACCTATCTATTCTCATAACTGATGGCCCCGGATGTATGCGAATGAGATGTCTTGCCTCTTAGCGTCTCCCGTGGGCCGCGGTGGTAAGTAACCGAACTGAGTGCACCGGGGGAGCTCCAAGGCTCTCAATGTGCGACTTGGTGGCGAGACGCTGCCTGGTCTACTGCCATCAAGATTTGTAGGTTATACTCACTTAGGCTGGGTAGCTCCGTTCCAGACGCCGGATTCTTGCCTGCCGTAGGAGGAAGGATATCCATGTGTCGCGTGTGCGTACCACTAATTGCGAGCTAAAATTTGAGACCTAAAGCAGATAAAAAAGATGTCAACACGACCAGGCCACTAGTGGAATAGTGCCCTAGCCAAATGTCAACTTCATGCTGGCTCCGTCGATTACTCTGAACTAGGAGAGCGTTGTAGGTGACGTTATAACGTACCTCCAGGGTGAAAATTACGCTATGCACGCGTCGATTGCGAAATCGACTTGTGTCAACGGAGCATTGCGAATTCTGACTCATGTCATTGTGTGTGATAGACTTAACACCTTGAAATGCGCGACCATCCTACCCTCCAAGAACTATCTCACTATCGCCACAACCGCTTCGCGACGAGTTTCGTGTCGAACTATCCTACGCCCTAGTTCCTTAAGCAGTTCAAAAAAATATTCCCGTCATTGGAAACTGGGGAGCTTTGCGAAAACGAAGTGCAAGGCTCCGAAGATAATATTAACCATGTAGCGGAGAAGTAGTTTACCTTCGCAGGTCCAAAATAAATAACGTAGCCGGTCCAGTCTCGCTTACATTCAGTCGTTGGTTTTCAGTCTGGTCTTACCCGAGCAGAGCCGTACCCGGGCCGACGAGGAAGCGCACCCCATTGCCGACAGTGAGAGTGTCCCAAATAAAACCCCTAACCTGTCATTAGGATCCCATGTGGCTGATCAGGCCTTGGACCTCGATGATTCAACAGAACCAAGGTATTACGATTGACGACTGTATGAGGGGTCGACCGCCTGGTAAAAGCTTTACACACGCAAAACCGCTCCACTCTGAGATACTGTCCCCTCTTAAACGCGCCTGGACACCGGAGGATGGATGTAAATTGTATGCCGTAAGACGCGGCTAAAGTTCCCTGCCACACTATATTGCATATAGGTGGTAAGCATCGCTCGGACCCAATCTAGACTGTAAACTCTACGTTATTCCTCGTAAGATGATTCTCGACCACGGAACAACGGATCCGGTAAGGTGTATATTATAGACGCCTGTAACTTAGTCAGGGGTAATATCCTTCTCGTCCTTTTCACCTCTGAACTGACTAGTCCGTCTTCCACTCGCCAGATGTTCTGGCTAAGTAATTCCGACTGTTGACTGAAAAAAAAGTGTATTTCGCGCAGCTCCAATATACCGAGGGCCTATCTGGGATAAGAAACCTCAGTTAGAACAACAAGTGTGCGATAGGTCACAGGGTGAGGTCAACCTATAACTTGTTGAGCGGCAAAAATAATATGACCAACCCCTCCTCCCATGTAGACCAGTTGCGTGGGCTCTGGACGGTTAGACCAGCACTGAGGAAGAGATCGCGGACCCCGACACAAGTATTCTGATTCGCAGTTCACGAGAGTATAAGCGAAAACGAGGGACTCGGATTAACAGTACAGCCTAAGGGTAAATGTGATGATGCGCAATTAGGTGGTTCCTCCACTTCTGTAAATTTAGTTTCTATCTGGCTCCAAGTGAATGTCATGGAATGGGTTTTCACCATCGATAGGATTAGTACCGTATAGGCCAGTGAAACTTTTTGACAGCTGCGTGGGATCTAGTAGGCGCAGTACAGGGCCTCGTTATACCCTGCTTAACAGTAAATCGATCGAAGCCAGCGTCTGTACGCGGCAAAGTTTGGGAAAGACCAAAATTAAATAATTGGGGGCTACTATGCTCTCTGACATGGCTAAGCCATACGCCCATGTAGGAACTCCAAGGAGGAGGCGTAGCTTATAACGCTCTCCGGCTAACCATCGTACGAGATTGGTCTTCGTGGTTATGATTGTCGTGCTGTGCCGGTGAATCTTAGGGGCCTGGATCCCCTACTAATCGGTGCACTTACACCATGACTTTGTAGCTATTATCTGTCCATAAGGTTTGAGAGCATCACCGGTCCTCGCTAAGCCAGACCCACTAAGTCCGAGGGACAGTCCTGCGCATAAATAACTTGGATACTACCGCACGAAATCAGGGAATTTCAGTGCGGCGGGACGTGCCCATTTTTCCAAATGCCCGCGATATAGTGTACTATTCGAATGGAGGTGACATTTCCCCACGACGAGCATGAACCTAAAGTCTCTCGGGAAAAGATACCGACCCGATTACAATGTCTGCCTCTTTTCACGGTTGAAGTAGAGTCTAAGGACATGGGTGGTCCGGCAAAGCCGGCAGCATATGCTTAATGAACCCGTCGCCTCTTGGAGTGCCGGAGAATCCCATGGGCTACATGCGCCCACACAAAAAAGGCCGGCGGGCGAAGGGAGTTCGAAGCGTGAAAACTGTCCCCTTGAATCCCAATAGGCCTCTCAGTTGTTTATACAGGTCTGTTCACTCGCATCCTTTCTTCATTCAAGAGATAATAAACTGTATCAATGTGTTCTATAGTCAATTATATATCTATACGACTGGCTATAGCGAAGATCGAGCAAGCTATTGGAGCATTGTTGAGCTCATACACTTCCTCCCTTCTTTTATGCTTAGCTGTTGTCATCAAGTGAAGCAGACCGCGGGAACTCCATCATAATATAGGTCCGGATGATCTTGAGTTTGCTGTACTTGGGTGCCCGGCACTAGATTGGCAGGATGAGAGTTGGCCCGCGCTCAGATAGGCTGATCCGTTAAAGTCTTGGGTAACTCCCTAGCAATATATTATGCTATATGTTGTTGTTCTACTCATGAAGCGGTTAATTTGTATACTTGTCGGAGGGTATCTGCCTGCAGGGTGACCAATGTGTTAATACTTATGCAACTTGGCGGAGTAGTATCCAACGATGAATTAGCCACGGACAACACGACTGCCAAATTTTCGCATGACATTCATTTCTTACTTACACTCTATATGGTGGGCTGTTTTTCTTTAGGAATCAGTAATCACTCTCCGGTCGGCTCGACTAGTGATCCCAGTTGGAATACGCTTCGCGTATGCTACACGTCACGTGTGCGTGCCCCTATTTGAGGGTAAGGGAGATTTCACGAAGCCCCTAATGCGCAACAAATGTTGCGGAGTATGGCTATTCATTATCCCTCTGAGTGAAGCGCCGAACGTTGAGCGCGCACGATAATATGAGTTTTATGCCGTGTCTCACTAAGGTGATGCGAATTACAAGTAGCGGGTTGCCTGGAAATTTCTTTTTAAATGTTATTGCACTTGTGCCCGGGGGTCCGGTGGTAGCCAAACAATGGGCGCTCGGCGACTCTTTCTTGTATAGTTAGCTACCTTGCAACGCTGTAACAGCATTGAAGCACCGGAAGTGCACGCCTTCAAATCTCAACGCCTTATGTTACGTTACAGGTTATGCACAGTTATCTGTCAGAAAATTGTCTTCCACCTGTGAAGCTTGAAAAGCTGTAAGAGGACGAATAGGGCGAAAGCATATGAGTCTATAACCCGCAGTAAGTGGATCCCATTCAACTCGCGTTCACCGACGCTCATCAAGGTACCTGGAACTGGTGATGGTAATACCAGCTACGTGAGTGACGAAACGCGAATTATATTAGTGCCCAATCGAAGTCCACACTAAAGGGTACGCAATCCTAGTCACCGTCGCATTACCGCAAGTGTACAACGGCGTCCCGCCTGGGAATAGTGGTGCATGGAAACCTCTGTGCATATCCAACACCATATAGACCTCGTCAATCAGTTAAACCTAATTAGCAAATTCCGTCGTTCGCTTATCTATACCGTCAATTTTTGGAGCCTTACAAACGTCCACACAGACAATCCTCAAATGGTCGCCCATTTGCTGACACACAGAGATGCCGGTTATGCCATTCTCCTCATTGTTCTAATATAAAATCGGACAACGCCAGATTTGCGTCACCTTACACGGTTAGTGGAGTGTGAGAATATGCTGGTAATATTCCAAGGAGGGAAGGATCGGGCTAAAACTCAGCAAGTGGGGATGATTACTGTTATCGTGATAGCTATAGCAAATCACGCCGGTCGGAGATCCTACCAAACCTGGCCCAAAGTGTAGTTTCCATTGAGTAATAGGCAGAAAGGCGACACGGTATGACGGAGTATCTGGCTTGAACCTTGCAAGAGAGATGTCAGACAGCATCCTCGCATACTTTTTTCTGGATAGCTGATCGATTACGAGGGAATGATCTTCACAATGGCTTGACTTCATCTATATAAAGTCAGAGCGAGTAATTGGTTTGAATGTATGCGGTTTTAATAGATGTAACCTCTCCGGCCTTAGATTCTGCAGATGTGATTCCGGATGACGTCTAGTATTATAAGCCAAGATGACCGTACGAACCTATGACCCCCGGGACACCTCCAAAAAGGAGAAGAGGACTATCATGACGGCACTACAGGCACACGATGGATAAAGTATTAGCAGATTTCGGTTCTGGGCAAAAGCGGAGTCGTCAGGTGTGGCAAATGCACTACGCCTGTTATGCTATCTTATACCAAACAGTGAATGCCTACATCCATCGCCTGCAAATGCAGTTTACAGGGCTCCCTTGGTTGGATTCGCATCTTAAGGTGGCTAGAATCCGTTGCAACTGGCTACTTACTCAGCACTAACAGAAGCTTATCACACTGAATCGGACGCCGGGGAACTAGGCGGTCCTGGTGATAGAACCTCTGTAATCTCCCAGTATGCTACGACCCGACCGGCGCTGTATATTCTTACAAAGCGTGTCGCTTTCTACGGCGAACTGGGACAGTCGATGTGCCCCAGACCCTCAGAGATAAAATGTGTGCTGATCCTCGACCGTGCTAATTAAGGGTATCGGGGCCTGTGTTGCAGACGGACGTCAGCCCCGTGGAGCCCGTATTTCCTGTTTTCTCCTGTTCTATCCTGCGGCCCAGCCCGATAAACGATATCGGCAGGGTCTAACGGACATCCAAAGTAAAGGACGTAACTCTGGACAGCTCGCTATACGGTTTTGAACGAGCGAGAACTTAAGCGCCCCTGCGTGCTATACTTGCCGTTTCGCTCCTTGTGAGGCGTAAACGAGATTCGTCCGCATAGAGCACTCCTTCCTCTCCGCCTGCACACAGCGGCGGTGACCGTACAACCCCATCATTCGCGTTCCTCTTTGTAGTAGGATTGTGAGACGGTCTTTTAGACACGAAAATTGCGCCACTGTAGGAACGACAATGAGTTTCACGTTAGATTATCTCCCTGCAAATCCATTGATTTTAACGTGTTAGTCAAATACCTGAACGGGGGAATGTTTGATTGCCGGCGATCTCGCGCGTAAGGGCTAAAATCGTTTTCACACTCAGTCCTGTACTTCGAAAAGTATGCTGAGATTCAAGGTATGTCCTTAACTACCACTCTGACCCCTATACTAGAATTGTATCCACCGCATGACCGACAGGAGCTTATATCATGCACCGTTTGGTTCAGCGCCCCACTCCCAAGACCCAGATGACTTAAAATATCTCGGGTGGCATGGTCTTAAGGAACGGTTCTCCATCGCTCCAGTAGCTCACCCAACGGTTATTGTCCGAGCGTTCTCAATCCCCCTTGAGCTCGATTTTGGGTTTAAGGACCAGAAGGTGGCAGGTCGGCCATATTTAATGTAATCCTTTTTAATTGAGACCTGCGAGTTTCTCCCGCAATACTGAATTCACCATGGTCCAAAACTGCCATGGTTTCTTTAAGGGGCACCGGTACAGGAATGACCATTGCTACCGTCATTGTCCTGCAGCGACAAAGGTAAGTTACTTACTGACATAAACTACACACGTGCATCTTTGAGCTTGTTTTTGTAGACAAGCGAATAGTGCGCATTAACGCAGGAATGTTGCGCAAGCCTGTCTTAGCGAGGTTCAGCATGTGTTTAATGCGGACATGGTCAAGAGAATTTTCAGGTCCTAAAGCTACGTAACAGCGAGAGTCGTCGGGCCCAAGCATCGCGGCCGTGTTGATGAGTCCTACAGCCCGATATCCCCTCGTGCCTTTTGTCTGAGATACAGCCAATCTTACCAGTATTTCTAAAAGAATAATTCTTTATCGCCGCCACATCCGGATACTGCTTGCTACAACGGAGGCAGGTTTCACCATGCAGTGTCTGATGTTAGACATGCGCGTGTAAGTCCACAATTGGTGCAAATATATCTATCCTCTATGCCCCTAGCGCCGGGGAAACAGATCTACGTACTGACCGTACGTCTTCGGAGGTTGGACGACGTCAAATTCAAAGACGAGCAGATGATGTGGTGAGGGTAGTCTTCGTTAGCTTCAACATGAAGTCTACTCTATGTCGCACCAAAGTTCAAGAACTTGGGGGTGCTACCTATAGCATGGTTGTGGGGGTTCGACTTATATGCGACTGGGGAGCCGAACAGCGGTACGCTTCAAGGGTAAGCCCCCCTTGAAGGAAAGCTCGGACAGAAAAATGGATGACGTTTCCTGGGATTTAAACCAGAGACCTCGACTTCTATCTTCGACCTCACGTCGCAGGCAAGAGCTGTATTGCTGAAGGGGGGACCAGGGTTCCCTATGGGGACTCCAATAGCTGTACCATCGGGGGAACGATAAGTTCGACGGAAAGTTTCCCGCACCGAGCGGTGACATTGCTCCACATCAACAGATCAACCTTTAGCGGCATAAACGGCTCACGTTATAGAATAATGTCGCTACATACACTACTTCTACTACCTCAGAGTAATAGATGATGACCGATGTCGGTGTTGACTCCATTACCCGGGTACTGAAGCCGGAATTGAACCTGCGATTCCCACGCACCGCTATTGGGGGATCCTCTAGATCATCCCTAGACGTGTCACGGCCAGCCCATTACCACGCCAATGATGGACTTTCATATCCACTATTTATGGTACCGGTCTGAGTCCAAGTTTCCCTGCGAGGCGGGTCGAATTCGAGGGTGAGAACACGGCCTACAATGTCGTGTGATGTACATATCCGGCTAAGCCTCTCTACTTCGGGAGTCCCAGTACTCCTGAGATCTGGTCACCATGTGTCTGGCTGGTGCCGGGCCATAACAGTGCTTGCTGACTCCTAAGTTATCTACGTTGGACAAATTTTTACAGTCCCGGGTCAGGTCCCGGACTGCAACGTGCCTAACAAAGCGAGATTGGGTTGCTATATACATTTAATCGAAGTCGTATATAACGAGCAGTATGTGCTTTACCATAATTCAACTGCACAACACCCACCCTCCTTTATCTGCTTGAACAACCTCGATTCCCTTACCGGCCCCTATACTAGGTTTGTGGCTAATTAGCCGCGGTGAATCGATCCGCTAACCATACATAGTCAAGCTGCCGGCTGACCGGGGCTTTGTGGCTACCTTAAGCCCTAATATTCATACCCTGGAGGCTTAAAGACCATGATTAAACATCGACCCGTCCGGTCGCCTAGGTATTGTGAATCAATACCCCTCGTGACTTGATCAAACTTGCCTAATAGTTTGACTAGCCACTGGTCAAAAAGCGAGGGTCAAGGTCCGTTTGGCCCTTTGAGGACGTGTATCGTTCCCGCAACCTTCTGACGACGCATTTAATGAGGCCGAGAACACGAAGCGCGAGTTGCCATGTCACGTACTATGTCGTATGCTTGGATAACATACCATTTAGGACCTATTGGCATATATCATCTATAAATCGTATTTACCAATACCCCTATGGGGAGGTGGTGCATTCCACGCGCCGCGACCGATGCGCTCGAAACTTACTCGACGAGCCGCCAGTCTCAACTAGAGTTAACCTCTCACAAGGCAAAGAACCTATAGATGAAGAACAGAAAGTGCCAGAGAGAAGCTGTGACCTAAAAGGCACTAAGCCCAGTGAAATAGAGCTACGATCCAAGTTCGCACTAAGGAAATTGCTCGCTTTAACATTCGGGCTCTGCAGATAGGAGGAGGCAACTGCGCCGTCACAAACCGCATGACCCTTGGGATGATTATGCCGACTAAGTGGTCTATGCGTGATAGGCAGACCTCGCATAATGGCTGGGGCGGAACGCATTTACCGGACGTAGGATGTACGAATTCTCTTACCGAGTTCTCGTGACCAGATTGCACTTGGGGGTTCGCGAATATGGACAGGCCGCTAACGCCTGTAGGCATGCCCTCTGGCACGAAGAGTAACCCCATGCATTGCCTTACACCAGCCGACATTCAGGCGGACCTGTGACCACCATCGCAATCTATTTAGTACGCCGCGTAAATCACGTATAACTAGGCCTGACTTTGACGATCTGAGCTGTGCCAGCTGGGACTCCAGATTAGCAACATTATGACCAGTTCGGAGTGTCTGAGGCGGATTGGAAGGGCGCACTCGACGGGTCAAGCAACGATATCATCTCGCAGTCGAGAAACATGTCACCATTTACTGCTCGGGTAATAGTCCATCAGTGATGCAGTATTGCGGCATCTCTAGTGCTGGTAAGACACATAACTGGCTAATCGGACATACATCGCACAGCTAGACCGCGTATCCCTCTTACTTGAATACAAGTCGGGATTGATGACCGCCCGTAGCGAAATCTGAAATAGGAGGCCCCCCCGGGAAGCGGAAAAACGGCGCACTAGCAGACAAACCATGTTATTGAACCTACGTCTATCCTGGGATGACGCGATAGGTCTAATTCCCGGCTATCGCGGCTTCAAGGACCATAGACCCATTTATGCCGATCGGATAGCGAGCAGGACTCTTCGGCAGTACCATCTGAGGGGGCTACTCCTTGGACGCAATGGATACTATTTTTGCTACGAGAGTTGTTAGGCAGCATTCCTGGTACCGTATCGTGATAGCTCTCGGATTAAGTGAACGTAGCTATTCACGTAATCCCCTCAGATACCGATTTCCAATTACTTCATGAATTATAGCCCAAGAAGGTATTACTCCGGGGGTCCTAAATGGGGTATGCCCAAAATGCTGTGCTGGCGGGCCGAGCCTTGAGCAGTATAAATATGGTCCTAGCCGCCCGAAATTGCTTGCGGCTACAGGAGAGTTATACTACCGTAGCACATCAGGGCCTGACTTTTTTGAAGCCCATGAACCGGAAATGCCATACAGCTTCCGAACTCCGTGACTACGATCGCTCGTATAGCTGTGGCAAGGCATACTCTATCAAAATCCGTTCGGCCGAGAGTACCTTAACCTACTATGACAGTATTGGGAAATCTGCGAGAGCTAGCCGGTGTCTCAGTTATAAACTGCTAACAACGTTTATTTCACGGGTCTTCAGATGACACTCATGCTCTCTCGAATGTCCCGGATTCTTGACACAATCGGATTTTCAAGACTTCCCGATTAACTTCCGCTCTAGCGTTTACGGATTTCATCCCTCTGGGCATGCTTCTCGGTTACCTAAAGAAGTAGACCGAGCAGATGGAGCTGAGAGACACCGGGAATTTGATGAGGGATCTGTTATGCCATGTACGTTCAACAACACTCTTATGACTAGACGAGGCAGCCGCCTCCGAGCGCCCTCTGTGAATGTAGCCGATAGCAGGGACACAAATCACTCTGTAGCGCATGAAAACGCGTCTGGGTCCAGAATTGTAAATGAGTTATGTATATGCATTGTATACATGAGACTTCCAGGCCGGGCACATCGTCGCTAAGATGTCTTTTTGGGAGATATAGTAGAACGCGGCCTTCCGGACCGAGGGCAGATCATCATCGGTCATAAGTGCCGACCCGAAATGGTAAGATATCAGCCAATATAGCTAGCTCGTGTTCCGACACGTGACGAGGGGTGAATACGGGGGGCGCTGATCAGACTATCAGGAACAGCTCTTCTCGACACGTGGCCTCGTTTCGACTCGGAGTAGGCGCTGCATCAGTTGGTCTGTTGGCGAGGTACGTCCTTGGGGCTACTCGCAAAGAAATTTTTCAGAGTCCGGACTCCAATACGATAGTGTCAGGCGGTAGTATTGGTGGACATAAAAGTTAGTCGAGGCAGTTCCTATAAAGTCAGACGCTACATCTCGTAAGAAAATATCCAGATAGCACCCAATAGTTCTGTCGTCGTCTGAAAAACTAGAACGATTAGACCTGGCGATATACGGATCGCTATATAGAAAGCATTTATGGCGACCCCGTGGATTGGAATTTGTGGCCAAGCCGGCGGTCGCTCACTAACAGCTCTAAGTCACAGGATTGGGTTTCGTATGGCTTGATCGTCCCTCTGCTCTTTTTGGCCCTACCGGATATGGGTATAACCGTACAACAAGATCTACTTTCAACCTCTAGTTAACAACTATAGCTCGGCTAAGTGCATCTCGCAAGGTCTGCCGTCCAAACGAGGAGCGCCTATGGTGCACGCACTGACAAACGACGTTTTACGGATGATGTGCACCTTATACCCGTCCTAGATTCCTCACATACGTAGTCACGTACCCGCACTGCGAATTCTGACATAATTCACCCCACCGCTGCTTCTCGTATCGTCTCAGCTAGTTTAGGCTGTAGACGATTCCCTCTTATAAGATATGATACGCTCGGTGATTGGCTGCTAATGACACGGACTTAGTTGTGAAATTGGTCCTAGTTTCCATCAGATTAAGTCTATCGGTTTAATCACCCGTCGTGGCATGTTAAAGTTCATTAAAAAGCGCACTGTGTGTTTCCTGGATATGACCTAAGCCACCGTTGGAGTGGGAAATACTGATCGCTGTGTACAGTACATGGCGGATGTACACATAGATTTCTTATCGTAGCTATTAAAGGTAAAGCAGCCTGGACACCCGTCTTAATATAGTAGAAAAACCATAGGCGTAATGGATTCCAACGCTCCCAGTTGCCGCTCCTCAGGTATAGGTGACCTGTTCCGCTTACCGATTGCCCACGAAACCCCATTGAAAGACATTGAAATGGGGACTCTGGACTGCTTGATCCAAGTAGTTAACACATCTTAGATCAACCTAAAATGGCGCTTGCATTGATCGGCTTAGTGGTCTTCTAAGGATCCGTGTTTTTAGTATTGGAAGTACTTTCTTCCTTCAGCTGCAACATCTTTTACGCTAGCAGCACCTTACCTGGGTGTTTCGGTTCCGATGAGCCGTCTTTGGTTCTATCCTTTGCATGAGTGCGATTATCCACTCGCTGCGGAATGCGAAACACGCAGAAATGCCAATACCTAATCGGTGCGTTCTCGACGTGCGACCGGTGCGTCCGTGTTGAGGCTCTCAGCGCATCATCAGAGCTTCAGCTAAAGAGACTCGAAACCCCCTCTCTCGGCATACAAGCGTAGCCGTCTTGGGGAACTCCTCTGAGAGCCTTTTTTATCACTCATCTCCACTCTTGCCAATATCCCTCCATCCACTGCCTGACTTCCCCGAAGAACGGTGGCCTCTGATGTTTCGTGTATTTGTCCACAGGGGTTCTGTCTTTATGAGACACAGGGAACCAGCGGGTGAGCCAAGTACTGAATGACGCGGTTTCCATACTTGTCAGAGGCACATGGGCGCCATGGCGCGTATTTCGGAGGGCCTGACTAACCAGACCCCGGAATGCTCTTCGTGGGACGGTATGATGTTACTTTTACCAATCTGGACGTCAGGTGGGCGATCGTGACTTGAGGGATTCTTTTAACGAGCTCAGGCGTAAACGGCGCGCCGCAAAGTGTGGATATCTCTAAACCCCTCATGGGTCTCTCCAAACATTTTTAGGATAGGTAATTATAGGTTCTTTATTGCCCATCCACTCAGAACGAGTAAAGAGAGCTATCTAATTGCTCTCGTCAATGACCACAATGACTTAATCGGCATCGCTATGACGTCGTCTCACTACCATTCCATACATGATCTACCCGGACTTGGTTGCCCAACGTGCAGGGCCCAGAGTGGCAGGTCTATAACCTCGGCAGGATTTAGACAGTTAACCCTTAACCATTATGGTATCACCTGCCATAAGGACCCGCTAGTGGTATTTACCTTAGCACGTAACGATGACATCAGTGGAGAGTTTAGTGGTTATCCAGAATGTCATGCGATCATAAATCTGATATGTCAATGAGGGAAATTTCACTCCTAAGAAAGGTGAGAGATATCCCAACTTGGTCGGGTACGGATCTAGAAGCTAAGCTCACAGCAGGGACTAAGTACCGAGGAGTAGATATATCAAATGACTAAACACGCATAGCCACACAATGCAGTTACGACTCTATTCTTGGGTTTAAAGCATTATCCCTGTTCTGCGGCAAGAGGGTTTGTACCCGGTGGTAAAGCTCGAACATCTTTGACATGTGACATAACACCTAGCACTCTGGTTCGAGACTGAACTTTCAGCTACAACTCCACTGAATAGTACGTAGTTTTTAATCCAAGTATACAGCCCCATTACGATGGCCCTATTGGTTGACTGTAGCCTACTTCTTTATATGTGGCGCAATCTTAACAATAGAATATTGAGTACGGCACGACAAACGCGCAGGTTTTTTTGAGTGCTTAAATTTACTCGACTCGATACAGAAGACTGGACGTTTGTATACTAATTCCTTGTAGCCATTACGATCAATTTTAAGCGGTGCTATGTTTCTTATTAGTGCACGCGCACACACCGCATCCGAACAAGAAGGTGGCTCTCATAAGCGAATACGTGGGCACCACGGCGTCTTTAGGCTTACTCCATTCCTCTCAATCCGTCTCCAGCGTTGAGATGTGACCGGTCATTTATATCAGGGATTGGACTCCCAGTGCCACGTCGCCGCAGAGGCACCTTATAGCACAATCAAAACGATTTTGCCGATTTAATAACGGCTAGGAATTGGTTAATATGTGTCAAGATTGACAGCGTCAGCAATGTGCTCCATGCTAATAGAGTATGACACTCAAGGTGGTATCAGTACCGATTGTCAATAAGCGGGAAGAACATTGGGTTAGGAAGGTATCCCGCTTAAGTTTGAAATCAGTCGAGGCCCAGGCCCGATCACGTAGATCTTCAAGAAATCTATTAATTATCGGTTACAGCTTATATCAGTGTCTCGCAGGCTTGCTTCTGGGCCATCGTCGTGGTAGTTTGGAATTGTAGCTTACTTCATTTGCTACACACAAGGGGTGTAGGCATGAGGCTGAAATAGGTTAGAGGCCTGCAGAGACCCGGCTGGGAAGCTTTCAGCGATGATGCATCGAAGCGCATTCTAATTGCCATTCATAGCGATCGGTACGACGCAGCTCTTTTCAAGTCCTCTTCGCGTACATCGCAACACTAAAATCGGTATTGTCAAGGAATACATTCTCGCCGGAGCATTCCGGGAGAATGCCACGGTTCCAGATAATTAAGAAAATGATGTTAAAGAAAACTAATACCAGTCATGTAACTCGCTGCACTATACGATCTCGAAGCACCACACGATAATTGCCTTTACCTCAGACAGTTGGAATTACAAAACAGCTAATGGTTCGACAAAAACATGTGTAAAGCCAAGGGCATCAACTTATAAATACGTGCTAATCTGCCATGTTAACGGTTTTTGCAGTGCCAGATTCCCTGGTGCCCCGCTATCACAGATCCTCTTTAGTTGAGCGCTCGGGGTGCTCCAAATTAGGCGATCGTAGGCGGTCCTATTGCCGCTATACTTTCCTTCCGGCGAATACTGCTATGACTGAGCCCAATGGGAACTAACTTGGCCGTTCTTGTTGTCGGGCTTTCTCGCGACACTACGCAGATTTATGCTCCTACTGGATTAAAGAAATCTAATAAATGTTCAAGGATAGCATCAGCCGGGCGTTCTAGACGGAACGAGCGGAGGGTAAGTTCAATCACAAACCATTGCCAGAAATGACACAGCACGCCTTGCTGGTCCGGGTCCCCTATATGAATCCTGAGTGCGATATTGTAGGAATTTCACGAATGTTACCCTAGGCCCTCCTTCTCACACTCGGCGCCGGAGGCGCAGTTACCGGGCTGTGTCCTATGACGTACGTAGCGAACATGGATTTGCCGCTTAAATCCCGAGGGGGCCGGTGAGCGCGCTGACTTCGATTGAGATTTACCGAAAGTAGGTTTCACCGCTTTGACCTGATCATAAATGTTCTTTCGCTTGATTTTTAGGAGTAGCCATCATTTAGAGAGTGTCGTTATTAATCCAGTTCTTATCGGGGAGCACTCACTTACGAGCTGGCCATGGCTGCGCTCGTGGCGGTTGTAGATCTAGCGGGTGAATGACGCCGAGTCGATCGACAAATGATGAAACTAAGAGCTCTTATGTTAGTATCTTAGCTTTTTCGCTGACCGACAGTGTTGTGGCTACTCCCCAGTTAGCAACCACTTAATGCGCTCATGCCAGTTCTATGTACCGCGATATAAACCTGAACTCGATTCACGCTGGGATACGAAGACGCGACGCGCACACACAGATTCCAGCCGATACTATGCTGGCTGTTGATAATACAGATCCTTAAAACAAGATCGTAGTACTAGTCGTGAGCGATTTTTAAGACCTAACGGTCAACTCTACCCTGCGCACTCGTGCGCGTTCCTAGTTCCGCAACTGACTATGAATTACCCAAGGCATAGGCTGCGTAGTAGTTGGTCGTTGCCTAATAGAACGTAGAGGTAGGTTTTATAGCCTCGTTGTGGGCAGTAAGCCGGTTGGCTCCAAAGTTTAGAGTTACCCTCGGTCCTCACTCTGGTCCTGAGAGATTCTCGACACTGTCGATACGTTTCACGACTGTGAATTACGTTGACATTATGAGGTATCATAGGTAGGTCAGCACTGCCGTGACCCGTGGAATCTCGGGTCGGTATTACCGTTGCACTATACCTAGCTTCCCTTAGACTATAGCGCGCAGTACACCAGTCGATCAAAGTAGCAGACAAGCACCGGGACGACCGACCCGCTGAAACAGTATGAAACATCCAATCACGAGAGTTTTTTTCATCGTAACCAAAAATCGACGTGAATGTCTATTGCTGTGCGAAGTGTTTGGTTCACAGAGTCGCTACCCGTAGTGCACGACAGGGGCACAATCTCTCGCAAAACAAGATTTCATGGCCATTCTGGGCCGATTACTGGTTAGCCAATCAGTCTTTGTTGAGAAAATACCACGATGGGTTCGTAGTCATTTAGGAGCTCCGCTTGCAAAACCGTTGTAAGCCGGGAACGCGCCAGCTTTGTATTCTCCATAACTCCTAATCCCACTCGATACCACTTCCAAACATTAGCCAGCCTCACAGACTCGAACCAAGAATACAACCACAGCGGTGTTTTATAGGGGTGGGCTCCAGAGGACAACAGGTGATTACATGTGATAAATCGGACTACGCGTAGAATATGCTGGTTGGGTGGTCGAGCTAGATTGGCCAAGGCTTGCTGGGGCGGCTTGGTCCACTCTTATTCTGCTGCACCTTAGAATTCACTTTAAAGAATTCGTTAAATTAAAATGATAGGCGACTGTCTTTCTACAGTTTACCCAGATGTACGGTGCAGGGGGGCGATGTTTGCAGAGTACATTGAAGTGATCCAGTTTGCCGCATGTAGTTTCGCTTTGACGCTTCAGTCAACAACTTTGAGCGATTGGGACTAAGAGGAAAGACGAAAGGTGAGGACCCTTGGCACGGTCTTCTTTTGTAAGAGTGGGTAGCACCGAGTTTGCGCGATTCTTAGACACGAAATAACATGGGCCGACCTATTTATGGCCCGTAGCGAGAGCATGCGGTCTGCTAGGTAATTTGGAGTGCGATCTACCCAAGCATTAAGATTTTGCGGATTAGACGGCGTACAGGTGCGAGGGATAAGTTATAGGAGTCGGAACATGCTGACCCGCGATAACCCGGACCAGTACAGCCCAAGCCTAGTTTTGTCATTAAAAACAGTCGTTTAAGAACGTATATCCGAGCGATGTCTACTAGCAGCCCTAATCGTCGACGCCGTCAATGGTCCTACGTTATAATGCGGCATGCTTGACCTCCCGAGTATGGACGCTTCCCAATCCCATCGCTCGACTATAGCGCACCTCGAGACGAATACACACTTCCCCCAGAAAAGCTTTTTAGGAGACCTCACACCGTATCCGACTTTACCTGTTGCCGATATCTTCTAAGAAGTTCCTCAGTCCTGAAGTAATTCAAACATGCGAGCTCCAAGAGCCACCTTGGGGGGCAGCAACGGCTCGATAACAAAAGTAGAGGATGGTGCGTTTTTATGTATCCATATACGTTAAACGCTAATTGTCTCGTCTAGTGACTCATTCTTTGCCCCCCGCCTCGTCTCGGACCCTTGGACAAAATGTAAAACGAAGTACTGGAGAAAAAAGAACACCTTCTTTGAAGGTCGGGATACTGCAAAGGACATGGGACTGTCGGATCTGAAGTTACCTGTGAGTTGGACCGGCCAAAACACACATATGTCCCCCAGTACGAAAATGCGTGTGCTGGTGACAATTGGGTCCCGATATTTCAACGGAGTAGAACCATATAGCGTTAGAAGATAGCGTGTGCGTGGGGGGAGCGCTGTAAAGTCACCTCAGTCTAAGCCCAGGCATAGAACTCCGAATCGACTACCTTTAACAATGTAATACCGCCCCCCCCTTACACGTCCGTTTTAGGAAACGGTCCCGAGCATGTTACAACAAGCCTAACTTGTATAGTTGTTGTTCCTGTTTCGCTTAAGGGATCGACTCTCGAGCCTTGTCATGCAGCTCTTCTTGTCTTGCGTTGCACGGTATCGGAGCGACGCGCGTGGCTGCCCAACCGGTCACACGCCGGGCGGCGATACCTGTTCTGCTGGCTGTGTACATCTAACCTTGGGAACCAAGGATCTGGCGCGGGCGGGTGATACGGCATGCTAGTCAGTGGTTAACGGCGGCACCTCAGAAATTTGCCCTTAAATCCGAAGAGCTTTAGCCCTTGCTGTGGGATATTCGTTTGGGTCTAGGCCACCACGCTCCCACAACGTAGAGGATCGACTTGACTGGAACGTTTCGTTTGACGCATTGTTCGCACGGGTATACATTAATATGGGGACTTCGCTTTGCGCGCAGTCCGCAATTCTTAACCATACCTCGCCGTTGATTTCCAGAGTGAGTACAGAACTAAGGTGGTATAGCCACCCCTAAGCACGCTGAACCAATGCATGCGGAGAGCTACTGCAGCGGTTGAACCTACAGGTTGATGACGTTGAAGCACCCGTGCAAACTGACAATAGGCTTTGATACGCGACGGACGTGTAGCGCTGCGGTCTTAGAGAACCAGACCCGCCTGTTCTCATGTAGCAAGCGCCAGGCCACGAGTAAACCACCAACTGTCGCATCTCCCAAACTAGGGGTACTGCAATCTCAGTGAGCGCTATGGCTCATAGGCTTAGAGAGCAAATCTATCTTCTTTTGACCCTAAAACGACGCTCTTGTAGATCAACGTGAGTATCTCGCTACCGAACAGGGTGTCGTATCGAAGACTTAAGGAGACCTTTTAGGCACCAGAGATTTGATAACCTTCGAATTCATTTTGCGTATCTTGTACGGCAGCTCTCAACGCATCGATAGGTTCCATTGCCTCTCGCAGCATTTCAACTGTGGGGATGTTGGAACTAGGGTTTACAGTTTGCTATCTTCCGGTCATGCTCCAGCCCCTTAGTTCTCTAGAAGTGGTGTTGCTGACCGAGACGGGGAGTTCTTTTCGGAGACCAAACGATTCCATCATAATTACTAAGGGCCGTATGAGCATAGAGGTCACCAAGCGTGTTATGCCGGTGTTTGCAGGGCGAATAAGACATACAACGTTTGTGAGCGGGTTGTATTACCTACCCAAACCACTACCACCGTGCACGCTTGCCCTCGGTCTTCGCCGGCTCACGACGATTGGTAAAACCGTTGTGGAGACTCATTTCTGCCTTCTCTTTCGGTTCTGGGGGGGATTATCTTGACGGAAATCCCATGGATAGATCGTCCGACAAGGACCGAAGTGCCGCAGTAAGCTATACCGCTTACAAAGGCCTAGTTACACACCCTCTTGGTGTACTCTTCTCCGCTCAGGGCTTATAGGCAGGTTAAACTATACAATACGTGGATCTCTTGTGGGGGTCGAAAAACCACACACAGACACGCACAGGCGGACTGTCATTAAAAGCAATGAATACTGATCGCGACTCGAAACGGGCTCTTCCGAGCCACTCCGCAGTGTACGCAGATGCTACCCTTACTCCCCCAGACCTTCTGAGAATACTAAACTGGAGGAGATAGCGTCTCGCTGAATGCTCCGCGGAACTGGCGTATATGGGAGTATACCCGTTTGCGAGGATTGCAGAAGTTTTTCCAGTACCTCCGAGCCTCGGCTGATAACGATCCTGGGGTTATTGGGCTCTACAGACGCTTCGTGCATTAAGATGCTGCAACGGGCACATATGAATTTCCGCCCCGTGGAGGGAAGACTTAGTGATCGGGCGGCGTGCAGTCGATAGCGAAGTTTCCATTTCTCTCATCCTGCTCACAACTTCAGAGTATCCTGCATTGACCAAACTGCAAGAGCCGTAAACCGGTGTTTGTTCACCTACCGACCAGCGTTAGCGCGGGTCTGTGGCGGCAAGCCGACTACAGGCCTATATTTGATGGGCCGAAGTAACGCGAGCACCCGAATTCCACAAGACCCTCATCATTGGCATAAGGTAGCCCCTAAGTTAGCGGGTAATGTGGGTGGATTTGATCTCTTTTAACGGGCGTGACGACTAGCCAATATTTTTATACTACTACACACTGACCACGCGGTTATAGTATGGTTTAGATATGCGCTCGACTCATATGTGTATCCCCGCCCCGCAGGGGAAGCCTGCTGACTTGGTACCCTTACAGGGCGTGCTTCTAATTGTGAGAGTTGCACCGCGACATAGAGACGCGGGAATGTCGTGTTTCTATAACAGTCATGATGTATCTCAATGTTGGGGTGGATTTACTTTGTCCTGCGAGACCTGCCTATCGCCCGGAGTGGCTGGTCCTAGAGCGTGTGTTTCTGCGGGTCTTGTTAACAACTTACACAACCATCGGGCAGGCTTCTAAGCGTCCCTAATCATGACGTTGGCATGTACAAAAATTCGGGCTATTGTATTACCGTGACCGTAGCTGTATAGATGCTTCAAGCGGCTCCATTATCTAGTCCACGTTTACTTCAAAGAGTCCCCGGTCGCTCATGCTTATCGTTTCCCGGCTACTCATTCAAGCTTAGTTTCTCTAATATTGTCTCGCCATTTCCTCTTATATGGTAATTCACAAGGGAGCGCGTATTTGAAATTACCAGATGAAGGGATCGGGCTCGAACCCTGAATCTGCATGTGAGAATGTTGGTCGGGCCACAATGGCGAAATGGATCTGAAAGAAAATGCACTTATAACTTGCAATTATACCTCCTTACAAAGATACTGGGCATCCGCTCAGACACAGCGGCAGATAGCTTAAATTTGGTGTGGGTGCGCACACGAAAGACGTGATACTCTATATGCACTTCGCGATTATCGAGGCGAATCCTAGTGCGGCATGTAAGTATCGGGCTCACTATCGACTCTCTCGGACGAAATAAAAAAACAAACGAGTTAAAATAGCTGTCCATATCAAAATGCGTCTCTCACGCACCAAACCATTCAGGCATATAAAACGAATGACAGCGCGTATAGCGTGATAGTCAAGATCCAGTTCGATTCGCGGACACCCCGGGGACGGTTTCTCGGTATAGCGACTTGAGCTAAGTGTTCTCCTGCATCGCCTCTATATGGAGCAGCCGGTGTCATACCAACGCGGGCCTAAGCAAAAGTGTCTCTATTGGAAGTCTTCTATGGGTAGGGTAAAAGGAGTTACGGAGATGCCCTGCAGCGATAGTGTCTGATTGTCTTTCCTCGGGGAGCGTGTCGTCGTCGAGAGTTGATTCCGTTCCCTTTCCGCTCGTAAATAGGAAGTCTTCAGGGCGTGGTTGGATCTGGTCGGTGAGTTCATCGTATTCGAGGCAGCGTGCCCTATCGCTTAAGGTCGAGTGTATTTGGTAAGAGCTTAGTGCGAACCATGCCGTTTGATTCTAGCAACTCCGCCAGACATAGACATACTCGCAACCCTAAGTATCCCGGATACGGATACTAGCATGGTAGCCATAAGCTCCCGCGTCTGAACGCGCCTTCAAGGTAACGTAGTCTCGGTCTCAATTAGCGCACAATTTCCGAGGTAAGCAGATAGAATTTGTACGAACGAATCCGGAGAAAGTAGGCGCCACTTCCAATTAATTTTAAACAAAGAGCTTTCGAGATAGCGGGGTTGGAAACGAGATCTAGCACTAGGCAGGAATTTTAGAGAATGTGCATAAGGACGCCGTCGGGCATCTTCTCAGGCGCTTCATGTAGCTCGCTCTCTCTACAGTAGTTGACTCCTCACGTATAAAGGTGTAGGTCATGGAGGGAATACGGCCCAGTTTGCTAGTCTTCTACCATTGGCCCCGCCAGACAGAGACTGGTCGGTTATATCGATCTCAGTGTGTCCCTATCCTCCTCCCATACTAAACACATTGAGAATCGGATCTTTCCGACAGCTATCAGCTGTTAGTCATCCTTCAGACAGAAATGGTGTGGGTGTCTACCCCAGCGGCTTGACATTTATACTCGTCGACATCCGCTGTCGTGTGAGCGCTCGCCCTCATTCCTGGTGTCATTACGTGTCGCAGATCTGTGCCATATAATCATAGACGCGGTGGAGTTTATCCTATAGCGCACGCGACCATGATGTACATGCGACACCCCCAACGCTCTAATTGACCCAGGCATTTTAACATCCAGTGGAAGCTTTTAGCCGAGTATCTATACTTAAATCGTCTCATAGGCGAATGCAAGTTTGGAAGAGCTCCTTGTAGGGGGCTCTAATGGGTAGGCGACACGTTGAGCAGTGCATCCGCATGAGCGAGCCACAGATTCTTGGAGTGTAACATAGCTGCACCGCCCGACTACTAACGTTCTAGTTCCGATGCGATTGATCGGGATTTTACTAAGATAATCTGGTGAGAGGAGAGCCACCAACCGGGTCTGTATACCATTGGACCTGCGAAGGGTCGTTGTTTCCCGTTGCTCTCCGACCATTAGGAAGCCCGTGTACCCTTGAGTGACCGAGGCCGCGCACTCACGCGTGCTCGGTCACCATAAGCAGTTCCTGGCAGAAAGAAGTTGACTGGCCTGGGATCTCTCGGGACATGGCAGAGTTCTGTCCGGCGCACGAGTTAGTACATGTATCACATTCATTTTGTTCGATTGCCTGACTTTCTCGATGTATAGTTATGCCTTATAAAGTATCACGTGCTATGTATGTTCAACGACTGCCAGCCAGATTGTACCGAGACGTCTGCCACGTTTCCACCTAGTTCCCGTATATACCTGGCCGATCCGCCTTGCATTTGTATCATGTGACTCTTCGGACCGTCAGAGTACTGTAGTAAAACCCCTAACGCAACATGGTAGCCAGCCAAATTTGGTGCATACTAAGGCTGATTTAGTGCCTTATCTGCGTCCTCTACTTATACCTGTCACACAACGTTTACCTTCAGTCGCGTCTTTTGCGAGACTCACAGCATGTTTTACTCTTTGATAAACTGGCGGATCGTAGGCACGTGCGCCCATCAAGCGTCAGAGGCTAGTGCTAGGTTGACTTCCTCCCGCGTATTCGGTAACCCCAAGACTATTGCACAAACACGTCAGTTCACGAACTGTCAGAATGTTGGCCGTCCAAATTTTTCCATTGCAGTTGTCTAGCGAGGGGTTGAAGTGGCTCATTACTAAAAATGTTCTCGGATATAACTCTTGTAGCGTGAGGCGACCAATGGTCTATGATGTCTACCTATAGTTATGACTCCAGAGGCGCCCGAGTGCCCTTCTACAGATAAGAAAAAATCTGACCGTGCAGGCTCATGCCATTCTGTTCGAATTCCACATTAAGCGCACTTAATCCACGTAGAACCCAAAGAATGATCACACTAAATGCTCATCCCCGAGACCAGTTTGACGAGAGCACTTATAAGCACCATGTAGCGACAAGTATTCTCCCGCCCTTATGGTGGTCGGGCAATCAAATATGACGAGGCGGTCTTGACGTTTACAGATCCTTCAAGGGTAGCCGTCAGCAAGGACCGTCGAGAGTGCAAGTGTGTTCTAGAAGGCCACGTATATTGGATAACCCCTACATTAGAAGATACGCTCTATCTAAGCAGTACTCCCGCGAGCTCGCCATTCCAGGCCTCACCCGTTGATGACAGATAGTGCTCTTACACCCTTCCTACCGCCATCGAACAGCGTAATCACGTAAAAGTCGCCGTCGTGTTAGAAGCGGTTACAGACATGTCTGAGTATCTAGTTACTCCGTAGGAGACCCCTGGTTCCGAGCTTGCCTTTTCTTAACCGACAATGTGCTCGAGGGCTCCCCTTCTATGAGGAGTCGCCACAGGACGCTCACTAGACCGTCTCATCTCGGCAGTGACAGCGGAACTTTGAGGTGCTCGGGTGGCCGACGTTGTAATTAATCTTCCTTCTCGATAGTAAGCCACTCGGACCCGGTGGCCTTTCGTGCCACTGTAACGGCAATGGATGCGGCTATTCATCTTAATTGGGTTCCAAGATCTTCGACATCTGGAAAAAGAAGGTATATTGCGTAATCGCAACACAGTAGTCTGTTAAGAAATGGGACAAATCAACGTGCGCTAGCTGCGTTTCCTTTCGCTACGACCACATATATGCCGCACTAAATAATTCGTATACACGAAGAAAGACGGCCGAACGTAATTAAATTCTGAATTCTAAGGGGCAACGGAATGATTGCCCGTCACAAGAGGTTGCCTAAAAACATTTGACTTCAATGAAGGTAAATTTCCTTTGCAACGCCTTGTTTACATCATTTTATTGGAACTTTCAAATGACTATAAGGACGTGGTAAGTAGCTGCCTCGAATGTCCTACAAGGCCACCTCTCTTCTATGCACATTGTCATCCTCCTCCACGGACGCGGTGTCAATCCAGTAGCGTCAACAGATGTGAAGGGTGACATTTGCTCTAATTAATTCGGCCGGCCTGAGGGACAGGGACGCGAACTACGTGACCTTGACTATGTATCTCACTCAAATGCAAGCGCGTATGGGGCAGCTGCCTTTCAGTTGCAGTCTTATGGTGTGACGCCTACTGAATTTATACTATCTAAGGGGACGAACACAATGCCGTGCTGCTCTAGTCGTCACACCGTTTAAGCCCATCTATAACTTGATTTGCCCTTCCATTATTCGCTTACCAGATGTTTCAGTAATAGCAACACTTGCCATACTAGGAGCTTCTATAGTAGGGTAGTACCCAGGGCCCTCACAGGAAAGAGACTTCCCGTTGACACATAAATGCCGCTTTAGGCATCCGATGTACTTGGTCAAGGAGAACTTCGTATGGACTTTGGTGTGCCAATACCAGTTTTCCACAACTGCGTATGGCCTCCGTTACCTAACGAGTTAATCGATGGATTACAAGTCGAGCACCGAACCTGACGGGCCTATAGCATTGCCTAACCTTCATATACGAGAAGCGTAGATGGGATACACAGCCTCAGCTAAAAGAGCAAGTGAAATATCTACGCGTCGTCGGTCCAACCCAGGAGACTAATAGGCGTAAGCCATCTTTGCGGATATTACAACCGGTCCCAATTGTCAGCGTCTCAGATAGGGCTACGACGTAATACGTTACACGACCCTGATCTTATTTAGAACGTCCCTGTGGTGCATCAGACTGGGAATGAGCGGTTCCAGCGCGGCTAACCCAACTGCGTCGTCTGGGCCAAACTAATTTTCGAGGCTTCCTTATTACCCAATAGCGTAGGTGGCGGCAGTGTCTCTTCCCAATTGGTTTACTTGGATTAACGTGGGCTCAGAATCATGTCCACAATTACACTCAGCGATCATTACATGTGCCCCGCACTCGGTTCCACTGTCAACAAATGTCAAAGCACGCGTTCGGATCGTCAAGGGGCCGCTCTAGAGCGTACGTCGACAGCACCTGTCCCCTCGCCTTTAAAATTTGCAAGTATAGTTGCTCTAGCGATTGTCATCGTGAAGCGAGATACGAGGCGATGTCTTCGACTACGTCTAATTAGCTTTGCCAATCGATAACAATATGGGCTAAGCTAAGAGTTAAAAACTTTGGCATCGTGAGGATAGTAGTGAGGTATAGGAAAGATGAAATGCATTCGACTAAAGCCTCGAATCCTAGAACTTTGGACCGCTCTGGCCAAATTATATTGCCCAATTGGCTTAATTCGTGGTCTTTTGGCTTTAATATATATTGGTTATTCAGCACGATTTAGCAATAGAGTACCCTCATCCCGTGAACATTCTTGGTCGGCCCATCCGACTATTCAGGGGGAGAGGAATCAAGTGGATCGCAACTACCTAGATCCCATACATGACGGGTGGGTCGCGTGGGCGGACACAGCCTGTCGAGAAGGCGGGTCAACTCCGGCACACTCGCCACGTTATAACCTGGCTGTGTCCGGTCTAGTGAGTTGGTGGTACGTGGTAACTGCAGGATCAAGGTGGACTTCTTTCATTGCATTACGGTTATCGCTGCCATAATTTGCCTTGGATACTCCAAATGTGGAAGCGTCAAGGCTGGTGAACCACGGCTTTAACGCCAGGATGCTTAGCTACACCGACTTGGAGTTTGAGGTGTAACTGGATACTATTATTAATTCTCTGCACTATATACAGCGTATTGTATTGTCCTGGTGCATCGTACTCAGAACGAATGTACTAATACTATGGTAGGATCACCTGTCCATAGTAGATTCACTGGAGGGGATATGGATCCACCCGCGGGGGTTTAGAAAATATGGTCAAGAATCTAAGCGCGAATTTCGTATGCCCATCAGAATAGCATTACTCCGCCGAAAGTCCACATGAGAGATGAATAGGGCGAACTGTATTCGCATATCGACGAAAGGCGCGCTGACAACAGTCATGAGGTGCGGGTGGCGGTTCTGTTCACGGTTGTCATAGGCTCATTTACATTTCCGCGTCATTGTCGAAGGAAGAATATTGCAGATCCTAAAATGGCGCTTTGTGGTGACGGCAATGATAGAGGTATAGGCCTAAGCAAGAACGTTCGCGACTGTTTGGTCATCAGTGAGGCCAATCTTAGACTAGCAACTAACGAGTCCTTGCTTAACCTGGGGCACCCGAATAAGAAATAGCGGCTCGGGGAAGGCCTGTAGCTATCGGAGCCGGGGTGCTACGGAGCATGTGAGCAGGGATTACCTTGGTATGACCTACTATGGAAAGCAGACTATTTGTCAAGCTTAAGTTGACGCGCAACGTCATTCGCGTCTCAAAAATTAAGCGTTTCTCAACCGATCATACCGGTTTAAGGTCCACCAGCCTTCGACAATTCTCTATGCGAGTGTTTTCGGCCACGTGAATGAGGACACGAAATATGCGCCTGATCATCTCCCATGTGCCAAGTGAGATAAGGTAGGTTCAGATCTAAACAGAGCGGCCCTGTCCCTGCATTCTCCATTGGTTCCATCGTTGGTAGTACTCATATACCGCCCTACTATTCATGAGTGTCGGTTTCGCTGAGGACTAGTGTTTAGGGTTACAACGTTGCAAAAATTCACATCCGGATGTGTTTAAAGCCCCAAGGTTTCGTGAGTTACCAACGGTTGCCAGTTTTGCTGGCGGATGACGGTCATACCGCGGTCCATCTTCTCGCTATAGGTATTTCTTTCCCGCGTAGGTAAACGGACGAGTACGTATGCAACCTGATACAGCGGAGCGGGGTCAACATGGTGTTCAGAAAGCAAATTTCTCCAAAGAAAGGTGTTACGGTGTCTGTACGTAGAACTAGAATGTATGGATTGCGGCAATACCGCGAACTCAACCAAGGCGCATCAAGATGCGATTTAATCGACCTGCGAATCAGGTCTACCCTCCTTGAAGAGTCGGTATAGCTCCGGTTGACGTGGCGCTTCATATACAAGGATAGCGTTATTGCGAGGATAGTCAAGGTTCGGGTCTTCACCGGATGACTTAGGGCCCCTCTAACGCGTTGTGAGGATGCCCATAGCGTAGTATAGTAGCCGGGCGGCCCCCGTTCAGGGTCCCTTCCCCGGGCCCACTAAGATTGAAGCCGAGATGCTCAGGGAGATTGAGGGCATTTATCAGGCCTACCCTTAAGCGACCATGGACGCTGCATTCGCTGGTGTACGCAGGTTAAAACATATTCCATACGTCGTTGACCTATGCATATGGGTTGATCCCAAACAGGTAGAATTACCCCCGTAGATTTCTTAGGTTAGCCATCAACAGTTTCCCCCTTAGCGGCCCACTGCAAAAAGTCTTCCTGCCTTGTTCCGAAGCGGCTGCGTCGCCGATAGCTCAAAGTTTTGCGATCGTGAAAAGTGTCCCTTGAACGCCGCGCTCACGTCCTAGGATAAGTGGCCGTCGTAATAGCATACGCCCACTACTAGTACAAAATAACAGCAATCGACGAGTTTCAGTATAACCTTCCCTACCCTACTCCAATTCGACCCGAGTGGACGGGGCGACAGATAGTATCGTTGAGGCTTCATCAAAGTTGTCATCCTCGAGCGGCAGATGCTTCTGACCAATGCGGGCTGATAATGCCAGCAAGAGCGAATCGTTCATCTCCATAAATAGATGGACCGTTTTCTCCCCATGCCAATACGACCAATCCAGAAAAGCTTGCGCGTCATTATACAAAAGCCCAAGCATAGTAAGTGGCGGGCGAATTGGTCAGCTGCAGAACACCATTTCCCGACAAAGCGGTTCCTATCCAGGAACTTCCCAGTTAAACAATCGCTCCCGGGGTCTCGGACCTCCGATCGCTGCGTGCTAAACTGCCCGACCTCCCGCCATGCGTAACGGAGTAAGAGATCAGGGTTGTACCACGGAAGCGTCTTTTGGTGGCGTCCTCCCGCGGGCTGGCGGCGTTAAAGTAACTCAGTCCTTAGGTAAGGCTAAATACACGATCCTGGGGTCGTTTACTCTACTCTACTAATCTTGATGATTTCATCCTGTGAGCATATTGTGCATCCATAGGTCGATAACTCGTATCCCTAGAATGGGAACCTGTTATCCTGGTCTGGTTCCTCCCAACTTAGACAACCGTTAGCAATTTTCCGGTCGTCAGCTTAGCTAGTTTTTGCAAATAGTGGGTACGACCAAGGGCCTTTCCCATGTCCTCGTGGGACCCAAACGAACCACAGTTTAGCATTAAACGGTTCTTGATCCCATGCGTATTACCGAGCGAACAAGCCGGACTCGACGCCCGACCTAACCGGCCTATGCCGCCCGCAAGCCCCTATTCCGCCGTTCCTGCAGATCTTCCATCATCGAACATTATCGAATCATTTTCTACCAGACCGGATCGTCACCCACCTGGAATTGAGCACAAAGAACTTATAGTCTGGAACTATGCCATCGCTCGAGGCACAGGACACAGGTCAAGTGCTCGGGCTCCTGATATGCACAGGCTACAATGTCGAACCAGGCGAGGCCTGTGGCCAGTGCTAAGTATCAGTATCAATCTAGCCCGTTTTGGCTTTGGCCTTGGTCAAAGCCAGAAATCCTGAACGCCTTGTTATGCTGATACCCTCTTTACATGAATTGAGTGCGTACGTTACACCCATCTTGTTGAACATGCGTTAGGATTTTGGCTTCTATATTGATGTGCATCTCTTTCCTCAAAGCGACGTTAAACAGACTGCTATTTCCCTCCGCCTGGTATGTGAAGAGAGTCTTAAGAGAAGAACATTTATAGTTCTCGTAGGCAGCAAGACATCTTGGGATAGAAACTCGCGCTGGTTCACTGGTGGCCAGCCATCGCTTAGATTAACCAGGACGCGTACTGCTGTTACTCATTTATTATTCAATGGAGTTTTGTTATGCGGACCATGGACCACGCACTAGTCGCGCGAACGCCGGGCAATGTGTTGCGTACACTGCCAATCCACAGTCATTGGGTTCAACGCACAATCGTGTGGGTGCTTTCCCTTTGTTCATGTTATTAAGGATATCAGCTTAAAAGTCCAAGTTCCGTTTCACCGCTGCGGGTTCACTTCACCCGGTTTGGCCGCAGGCCCCTTTTTTCTTTTGGATCGCTGGATAGGGGAGGTTCTACAACGCGCGGCGTCGGACTGCACTCTCACAGCTCAGGTAGGGTCTGTGAGTTGGGCCGCCGGGCACTCAGCTTGCGCTAAGTACTCACATTTCGTGGACGTTCTGAACCACCGTTTCGAAGTCCATTATGGGTCATATGGACCTAATGATCCTAAGAACGTCCCAAGTGCCGGTGAGGCAAGAGAACCAGCAGTTTCCAACCGAGTGCTGACTTTGTATTATCCAAATACGCTAGGGGTGCTGTTTAGGAAACTGTCTAGACTGAGCTCGCCGTTATCGTATGAAATTGAGTCCGTGGTGTCCAGCATGACACTTTCCCACCCGAGGGACCAAGTTCGCACGTTTCAGCTATCTTAACCGATGGCGATCAATTCATTGTCTATATGCAGAGAGTATCGTAAACCTACCTCCTAATGCGCATCGAATCGGCGCCGTATGTGTCAGAGTGCTCTACGTTCAGCCTTCCGGATTGTTTGCCGTGTATTCTCGCTGTATGTTGTGTCGGAACTTTTAGCCAACATTGAGTGGAGGCTACATCCAGGCCCCCGTGTTACGGCAATGACATCCGCGTAAGCAGATCACAGTGCCAGCCATTTCAACGCGCTATTATTGCACTAGCCGCGTTATGACATGATTGCGTCGCTTTTAGAGCCCTGGATATACAAACTGGAAGCATCCACATGCAATTGCGAATACTCCTCGAGGACCGTTCACGTTCGGGTTATAAATATATAAGGTTGCTTGGATAAGCCTAGTGTATTTTATTGAACAGGTCAGTAATCCTTTTTACGCGCGTCGCATCATAGATCCCGTACTTGTATAGCCTGACGACGAGATCCCGAAGTCTGTTAATGATCGCGCTTTCGGCCTTTGTGTATGAAATGCCGCAGAACTGAGAAAGTTATTAAACCCAAGTAGAGTGTCTCCTGTGCCGACAGTCTAACATTCGTAGAGACGGGGGTATGTTGGAGAGCACGAGTTCCGTGTCCACCAAAAATAAGTTCTAACGTAGGACGTAGCTTGTCCGGGTCTAATGAGCTTTCCTAAACAATTATTGATTAATCAGAACTGAACCCACAAACCTATAAGGGCAATGTCACATATGGCCGGCCAAGCCGGAACAGGACTCGTGTTGAGTTGCGAGCTTAGCCAGCTACAATGAGTAATCTTTCTTCTTCTCCTAATACTGACGCGCTTGTGCGAAACTATTATATCGTCTGAAACGCTTGGCTAAACCCCCGTACTTTCACGTTGGGCGTACTCCCGCAGGCCGTCATGTACAGTAGTGGCCGTGGGTGAATGCATCTAACACGTGGCACTTCATCTTTCGTCATCATGGGAAGGATAGGTAAAAAGTGACTACCTATCCTGCATCGGACTAATGCGAAAAGAGCGGGACATCAAATGCCCCCAGTAAACGGCGTGCGTGGGACCATTGCTAATGGATGTTGAATTAGGAGCGACGCGCTATGGTAAAACGCGGAAACCAATAGCTTTCCCGGGGTCGCGCGCCGTACTGGATCTACAATCCTACCTTGTATTTTACTTAAGCGCAGGTCAAAAGCGGACGACGAGAATATGGCAGAAGGCTTGCAGCCGGGCACTTATCCTAAGGGATACATAGTGGCCGTTAATGCTGCGGCTTCCGATCCTCTCGCTCTCACATCCCCCGTCCGGTGACAGAAATTTCTTATTAGCAGGCAGTCGCTAGCCCGAACCGCCGATGTTGAATCAGGGGTACACCAACATCATTCGCTTTACTGAACCCTCTCAGCGAACTAACGCTCCACTAATGGGGTACCTAAATATCTTTTACAAGGTCAGCCTTTGCGTGGAGGCAAGTGGTAGATTTGACAGCAATTCCGTAAGGGTAATAGAGGGTCTCATACAATACATTAACCTTACTGTTGAGTAAACGGGGGTATTGATTCGGCCGCATCTGTAAAAATGACGCGCCTGGGTCCACACAATTTTATCTTCCGCCGCATCCTACAGAGCGAACAAAGCCACATTAGGTACAGCTCTAGCTGGATCTTGGAATTTTCATGTCTTTTAACCACTATGCAGTTTATATTCTGAAGTATCATTCACATTGATGCGTCGAGCATTGAATCGGAGTTGCGACCGACGTCCAATAGGCCTCCCATAGAGATCTTTTTAACACTACCTCAAACGATGCCTGGGCCCCTGCTTCCTCTGGGTTCCTCTCTCGATCACCCGACCATACTGATCGACTTGTCTCCACCTATTGAAACAAATCGCTGATCAAATTTTTGTTTTTACACGCCCCCAGAGAAGTGCTGCCTGAGGGCGGCCACAACCAAAAACTGCAGCCGTAGCTGCCAACCCCACCGAACGCTGTGTTCATTAGACCCTCACCCCCGCACCGTCTGTATTGGCTTGGCCGCAATGTTGTCGGCGATGATGACTCACAGGACGCGTGATCAGGCTCCCATATAATTTAGGCGCGCATAGGTGTTTGCCCGCACAACTGACCGAACATAAGGGTTGTCTCACCTGATGGTGAGCAAGTTGAGCCAAAGCATGGCGGGTGAGTATGTCTGGCAGTAGGGGAGGTCACGGTTTTACGTCGACGTCGGCGTGCCGACCGCCACATTGCAACGCAAACCTAATCTCACCAGAACTTCCATATGGTTATTGAATAACATTGAAGTCTAGCCAACGTGAACTGCGCTGCGGAGGCGTGGGAAGCATTTAGTCGCCCCAGCCCCTTAATCTTTATCAGAATGGCAGTTGCTCGCGTCTGCATCATTAGTCGTGGCGGCCTTCGGAAGACCTACACCTGCGTACGATGTTTACATGAGTTGCTCTAGGGGTCAAACCCAAAGGCCAGTTTAATCATAACAGGTCTGCGAAACCCCCTAGGGGGGTTCTAGCCAGGCGTGGATTCAACCTAGTCCTTCCGGTGAGCTTGTGCGGTTCTGTCCATATACATAGGGTTAAAATCTCCCGATGATGGCTCTAGTCGTTCAAAGAGTAACTCCGATTTTGAGTGTCAGGAATATACAGCACACCACGGTATGTAAATTATTAGCGCGCGCCAACTAGTCCTATCCGTACTCGATGCCGCATTCGTCACCTGAACGCGTCCGCTAGACAGGCCGATTTTCCACAGGCCAGGAAAGGAGTCTTCTTCGGTGTATCCCCCTGCTGGGTGATGAGGTACGCGCTAGATTGATTTAGGTGCGCGAAGCAACACCTGCGGTCGGCTCCGACACTTTCAGAGTCAGGGATCTATTAGCCACCCAGGCGACAGTCGCTTGACGTTACTGTTAGTCCCCCACTTCATAGACCTAGCACGAGCATTACAGGCGTGACGTGCACTTTGGAACGCAACGTAGGTGTTGA
>NW_024705213.1:0-1201 GCF_018977255.1 Callorhinchus milii | reverse complement strand
CAAATCTGTAAATGTTGTGACTTGGCTCTCCAACACACCGGTGTGCTGTACTCGTAACGAATTGGCCACATTCTGTTTACGTGACAAACCTTACTAATTGGCTGTGTCGGGTGGTGGGAAGGTTTAACGACATATTTATATATTTACGCGATCTAACCCAAAAAAAACTGTATTATGGATGAGATTGGTCGTGAAAGCCTAATTCGTTGTTAAACTGGATTTATAAATCATCAAAACGTAGCGGAACCTCAAGTTGCTGTAAGATTTATAAAGATCCCTTCTGTACACCTGTAGAATATCTCAATGAAAAACTCTAAATCCCCAGAAACCACTGTCAATAACGGTAACAGAAGCACATTTGCAGTTTTTCTCTCTTGCAATAATTTCGTTTGTAATAATACATGCTTTTCTTGTAAAAAAGCAATTATTTGTCATAATAGCTTTTTCAAAATTATAAAGTTACTCCCTTGTGGGGTGGAGCAATGTGAGCACTCTGCCCTAGAAACCATGAGCTCTGAGTTTGATTCCCAGCCTTAGCTTACGTCATTGGTGGGTGATATCTGAAGCAGGCGTGTGTATCCACCTCCCCATTCACCAGTCTATATGAACCACACGTTGAGGTATGGTCAAACGATGCTCATAACTGACAGCGCAGGGAAACCTTAATCCAGCAGGGGAATGACAAAGGGCTGTGTAAGTGATGTTAAAAAAAACAATTATCAACCAATTCGTAACAATGTTATGTACACTGCAGGCAGCAGAGAATAAGTGTCAGTAAACAACTATCTATTGTGCAATTGCTATGTTTTTTTTAATGAGCATACTCTAAGGCTCTACAAAATGGATCTTTACTCATACATGTGAGTGCAAGAGACCAGTAGGCCGGTTGTTGTTTTTTGACGAGTTATTATTGAATGCACAACGGTCGACACACATGGAACGAGCAAAGGTTGTTATTTTTTTGTTAAATCGTTACATCAAAATGCATACACTTTTATTCATGTACTGCCCATCATTCCCATGACATCCACTTTCTTTTCCGCAGGAATAGCAGAATGCGAGTGCCCCAACTCGAGGTCCGTGTGCTTTCAAAGAGCAAACGACCCAGGTCAAGGGTCACTTGCTCTTTGTGAGAACTAGCAGCCGCTGGCCCAGCACTTGTAGTATTTGACGTACATATTTGCAGCAGCAGCAGCACCGC
>NW_024705212.1:58344-62094 GCF_018977255.1 Callorhinchus milii | reverse complement strand
TCTCTCACACTCTCTCTCTCGCAGACATGTTGCTGATCACAAACAACCCCTATGATTACGCCTTCATCTCTCAGGGGGAGACAACTGTGGCTTCTATCGATGATAAGGAAGAATTAATGGCAACAGATGTGAGTGTAACACTCCCCACAGCCCCTGTACCCCAGGGGTTAGACCCCCCCCTCACATCCCACAGCCCCTGTAGCTCAGGGGGTCAGACCCCTCCCCTCACACCCACAGCCCCTCAGGGGTCAGACCCCCCCTCACCCCACAGCCCCTCAGGGGGTCAGACCCCCCCTCACACCCCACAGCCCTGTACCCCAGGGGTCAGACCCCCCCTCACCCCCACAGCCCCCCAGGGGGTCAGACCCCCCCTCACCCCACAGCCCCTGTAGCTCAGGGGTTAGACCCCTCCCTCACACCCCACAGCCCCTGTAGCTCAGGGGTCAGACCCCTCCCCTCACACCCCACAGCCCCTGTAGCTCAGGGGGTCAGACCCCTCCCCTCACACCCCACAGCCCCTGTACCCCAGGGTTAGACCCCCCACCCGCACCCCACAGACCCTGTAGCTCAGGGGTCAGACCCCTCCCCTCGCACCCCACAGCCCTGTAGCTCAGGGGTTAGACCCCTCCCCTCACACCCCACAGCCCCTGTAGCTCAGGGGTTAGACCCCCCCCTCACACCCCACAGCCCCTGTAGCTCAGGGTTTAGACCCCTCCCCTCACACCCCACAGCCCCTGTAGCTCAGGGGTCAGACCCCTCCCCTCATACCCCACAGCCCCTATAGCTCAGGGGTTAGACCCCCCCACCCCGCACCCCACAGCCCCTGTAGCTCAGGGGTTAGACCCCTCCCTCACACCCCACAGCCCCTGTAGCTCAGGGGTCAGACCCCCCCCCTCACACCCCACAGCCCCTGTAGCTCAGGGGTCAGACCCCTCGCCTCGTGAGCCAGAGGACCCGGGTTCGATTCCCGGGCGGGACAGGACGGGGCCAAACCTTAGGCGAGTTTCCTTACTCCCATATACACAGACACACACAAAGAGACACACACACACACACCCTCACACACAGACACACACACACACACAGCGCTCACACCCTGCCCTGCCCTCCCTGCCCTCCCTGCCTCCCTGCCCTCCCCTGCCCTGCCCTGCCCTACCCTGCCCTGCCCTGACCTGGCTTCTCTCTGGCTGACAGAGTGCCTTTGATGTCCTGGGGTTCACCCCGGATGAGAAGATTGGGATCTACAAGTTGACAGGAGCCATCATGCACTACGGAAACATGCGCTTCAAACTGAAGCAGAGAGAGGAGCAGGGGGAGCCCGACGGCACAGAAGGTTTGGGGATAGTCTACACCCCATTCACCCCCACCCCAACCCAACCTCGTCCAACCCAACTCACCCCAACTTAACCTCATCCAACTCAACTCACTCCAACCCAACCCAACCTCATCCAACGCAACCTAATCCAACCCAACTCACCCCAACTCAACCCCAACTCAACCTAATCCAACCCAACTCACCCCAACTCAACCCCAACTCAACCTAATCCAACCCAACTCACCCCAACTCAACCCCAACTCAACCTAATCCAACCCAACTCACCCCAACTCAACCTAATCCAACCCAACTCACCCCAACTCAACCCCAACTCAACCTCATCCAACCCAACTCACACAAACCCAACCCAACTCACCTCAATCCCAACCCAACCCCAACCTTGTCTGTTGTTGTCCAGCGCCATGTAACGTCCTCCCAACGTGGACGGTAATACCCAAATGTAATTTATTGTTGTTGTTGTTGTTGTTGTTGACAGAGGCTGACAAAGCAGCTTATCTCATGGGCCTGAACTCCGCTGACCTCCTGAAAGGTTTGTGTCATCCTCGGGTCAAGGTCGGGAATGAGTACGTGACCAAGGGCCAAAATGTCCAACAGGTAAATAAGATCTCTCACTCGCTTTCACACTCTCTCACATCCACCGCTGTCTCTCTCTCTCTCTTCTCTCTCTCTCTCTCTCTCGCTCTCTCTCTCTGTCTCTCTCTCGCTCGCTCGCTCCACAGTCACTACGCTTTACGTTGCTTTGACAGATCTCTTATTCAGTCGGGGCTCTGTCCAAGTCGGTCTACGAGAAGATGTTCAACTGGATGGTGGTGAGAATCAACCAGAGTTTGGAGACCAAACTCCCAAGGCAGTATTTCATCGGTGTCTTGGACATCGCTGGCTTCGAAATCTTCGACGTACGTGAGATGCCCTCAAAGCAAAGTCCCTTCCTTCTTCACTGCTCTCCTCACACTCTCTCTCTCTCTCTCTCTCTCTCTGTCTCTCTCTCTCTCTCGCTCGCTCTCTATCTCTCTCTATCTCTCGCTGTGTCTCTCTCTCTCTCACTCCCGTCTCTCTCTCTCTCTCTCTCTGTCTCTCTCTCCCTTCACACACACATCTCCCTCTCTCACACCCACACCCCCCCCCTCTCTCTCTCTCTCATTCTTGCCCTCTCTCTCATACACACTCTCTCTTATTTTCTCTATCTGTCTGTTTCTCTCTCTTTATTTTTTTCTGTCTGTCTGTATGTGTGCGGTGTGTGTGTCTATCTCTCTCTCACCCACACTCTCACGCGCTCTCTGTCTTCCTCCCCCAATCCCTATCTCTCTCTCTCTCTCTCTCTCTCGCGCTCTCTCTCTCTCAATCTCCCTCCACATCTCACACTCCCAATCTCTCTCTCTCTCTCTCTCTCTCTCTCTCGTTCCCCCTCTCGCAGTTTAACAGCTTCGAGCAGCTCTGCATCAACTTCACCAACGAGAAACTGCAACAGTTTTTCAACCACCACATGTTTGTGCTGGAGCAGGAAGAGTACAAGAAGGAGGGCATCGAGTGGGAGTTCATCGACTTTGGGATGGACCTTCAGGCCTGTATCGACCTCATCGAGAAGGTTAGAGCTCCACAAGGAGACCGCGCTCTCCTCATAACATGTGTGTGTCTGTGTCCCAACTCGACGCCAACCCCAACCCAAAACCAACCCCAACCCAACCCCAACCCCAATCGACCCCAACCAACCAAAACCAACCCAAACCCCAACCCAACTCCAATCCAACCCCAAGACCATCCCAACCCCAATTCAACCCCAACTCAACACCAACCCAACCCCAACTCAACCCTAACCCAACCACAGCTCAACCCGATTCAACCCCAACCCCAACTCAACCTCAACCTCAACTCATCCCCAACCCAACTCAACCCCCAACCCAACACCAACCCAACCCCAACTCAACCCCAACCCAACTCGACCCCCAACCCAACACAAACCCAACCCCAAACCAACCCCAACTCAACCCCAATCCAACCCCAACCCCAACGCAACCCCAACTCAATCCCAATTTAACCCCAACTCAATCCCAACCCAAATCTCTCTCAATCTCTCTCTCACACACACACACTCTACCTCTGTGTCTCTCGCGCACCCTCTCTCACAATTTCTCTCTCTCTCTCTCTCTCTCAGACACATTCTCACACTCACTCTCTCTCTCTCTCTCTCTCTCGCTCACAGCCTATGGGAATCATGTCCATTCTGGAGGAAGAGTGCATGTTCCCCAAGGCCAGTGACCAGACCTTCAAGGCCAAACTGTACGACAACCATCTGGGGAAATCCAACAACTTCCAGAAGCCTCGTATAGTGAAGGGAAAGCCTGAGGCCCACTTCGCTCTGGTCCACTATGCGGGGACAGTGGACTACAATATCTCTGGGTGGCTGCAGAAGAATA
>NW_024705212.1:43344-53344 GCF_018977255.1 Callorhinchus milii | reverse complement strand
AGCTGGAGGACGAGTGCTCGGAGCTCAAGAAGGACATCGATGACCTGGAGCTCACGCTGGCCAAGGTGGAAAAGGAGAAGCACGCCACCGAGAACAAGGTCAGCGAGTCTGTGGGTCAGTGTGCGTGTGCGCGCGTGTGTGTGTGGGTCAGTGTGTGCGTGTGGGTGTGGGTGTCTGTGGGTCTGTCCAATTCCCCCGAGTAAAATAGGCCAAAAATGGCCGTTTGGGGGCCTTCCTTGTGTCCAATTGGCGGTTTCCCTCACTCTCTCTCCCTCTCTCTCTCTCTCTCTTTTCTCTCGTTCCCTCTCTCAGGTGAAGAACTTGACCGAGGAGATGGCCGGGTTGGATGAGATCATCGCCAAGTTGACGAAGGAGAAGAAAGCTCTTCAGGAAGCTCACCAGCAAACACTGGACGATCTTCAGGCGGAGGAGGACAAGGCCAATTCCCTGAGCAAAGCTAAGGCCAAACTGGAGCAACAAGTGGACGATGTGAGTCACACGGACACCTCACACCCGTCCCCTCACCTCACACCCGTCCCCTCACCTCACACCCGTCCCCTCACCTCACACCCAACTCCACACCTCACACCCGTCCCCTCACCTCACACAGATTGGGAGGTGGTTTGGAGATTGGGAGATTGGGGGATGAGGGAGTTGAGGAGATGGGTGTGAGATGATCATCTCCCAATTCCATCTCACACCCAACTCCACACCTCACACCCATCTCCCCAACTCCCAATCCCACCCTCTGGAATTCCATCCCACAGTCCCTCCGTCTCGCCCCCTCCCTTACCTCCTCGGAGACTCGACTCAAGACCCTCCTCTTCGACCATGCCTTCGTGTTGTTGATGACGATGGTGGTGGTGATGTTGTTGGTGATGTTGTTGGTGTTGATGTTGGTGTTGGTGTTGGTGTTGTTGTTGGTGTTGATGTTGATGTTGGTGTTGGTGTTGATGAGCACAGCTGGAGGGCTCCCTGGAGCAGGAGAAGAAAGTGAGGATGGACCTGGAACGGGCCAAGAGGAAGCTGGAAGGGGATCTGAAGCTGACGCAGGAGAACGTGATGGATTTGGAGAACGACAAACAGCAGATTGAGGAGAAGCTCAAAAAGTGAGTGAGTGACTGGTGACGGGAGACAGAGAGACAGAATGAGGGAGAGGGAGGGAGAGAGAGAGAGAGGTGGGTGAGAGAGAGAGATGGAGGAGAGAATGGGAGAGGGAGACGGGGGAGAGAGAGAAGGAGGGAGGTGGATGTGAGAGAGAGAGAGAGAGAGAGAGAGAGAAAGAGTGAGATGGGGAGAGAGAGAGAGGTGGAGGGAGAATGAGGGAGGTGGGTGAGAGAGGGAGGGAGAGAGTGAGAGAGAGAGAGAGAGAGAGAGTGTGGGAGAGTGTAAGGAGAGAGTGAGAGGGAAGCGAAGAGTAGAGGGAGAGAGAGCGAGAGAAAGAAAGAAAGAAAGAGAAGGAAGGAGGGAAGAGTTGGTGGGTCAGAAGGAAATCTGAGGAACTTGTCTATGTCGTACCTTCATCCCCTCTCTCTTTCTCTCTCTCCCCATCTGTCTCTCCCTCTCTCCCTCTCTCCCCTTCTCCCCCTCTCCCCCTCCCTCTCTCTCTCTCTCTCTCTCTCCCGCACCTCTCCCCCCCCCCCTCTCTCTCTCCCTCTCCCCCTCCCTCTCTCCGTGACCAGGAAGGATTTTGAGATCAATAACCTGAACAGTAAGGTTGAGGACGAACAGGCACTGGGTTTGCAACTGCAGAAGAAACTCAAGGAGCTTCAGGTGAGATTTCCTCCCTCCCTCCCTCCCTCACACGTTCCCTCTCTCACACACGTTCTCTCTCTCTCATTCGCTCCCTCCCTCTCTCTCTCTCTCCTCCCTTTCTCTCTTTCTTTTTCTCTCTCTCACACACTCTCTCTCTCTCAGGCCAGGATAGAGGAGCTGGAGGAGGAGCTGGAGGCCGAGAGAGCAGCGAGGGCCAAGATGGAGAAGCAGCGTTCAGACCTGTCCCGGGAGCTGGAGGAGATCAGCGAGAGGCTGGAGGAGGCCGGTGGGGCCACCTCGGCCCAGGTGGAGATGAACAAGAAGCGGGAGGCCGAGCTGCAGAAGCTGAGGCGGGACTTCGAGGAGGCCACCCTCCAGCACGAGGCCACCTCGTCCGCCCTCCGCAAGAAGCACGCCGACTCGGTGGCCGAGCTGGGCGAGCAGATAGACAACCTCCAGAGGGTCAAGCAGAAGCTGGAGAAGGAGAAGAGCGAACTCAAGCTGGAGCTCGACGACGTGGCCTCCAACATGGAGCACATCGTCAAGGGCAAGGCAAGTCCCATCTGCCAATCTCTTCCCAGAATTTCCCAAACTCAACCCCAACTCTTCCCAACTCAACCCAACTCTTCTAAACTCAACACAACTCTTCTCAACTCTTCCCAACTGTTCCCAGATCTTCCCAAACTCAACCCAACTCTTCCCAATTCAACCAAACCCGACCCCAACTCAACCCAACTCTTCCCTCCATCGCCCGGCTCCTCCTCCTCCTCCTCCTCCTCCAGGCTCCCTCTCACACTCACTCCATCCCCTGACTCCCCCCCCCCCCCCCCCACCACAAGTCTCTATCCATCTCCCTCTTGCACCTGAACCCACCCACTGGCTCCTGACGGCTGTGTGTACGTGTGTGTGTGTGTTACAGGCAAACTTGGACAAGATGTGCAGGACTCTGGAAGACCAGTTGAATGAGTACAGGACGAAGGCCGAGGAAGGCCAGAGGTTAATTAACGACTTTGCATCCAGCAAAGCCAAGCTCCAAACCGAGAACGGTAAACATCCCATTGGGCACACGCACAGGGGCTGTGGGGTGCGAGGGGAGGGGTCTAACCCCTGGGGTACAGGGGCTGTGGGGTGTGAGGGGAGGGGTCTAACCCCTGGGGTACAGGGGCTGTGGGGTGTGAGGGGAGGGGTCTAACCCCTGGGGTACAGGGGCTGTGGAGTGTGAGGGGAGGGGTCTGACCCCTGGGGTACAGGGGCTGTGGGGTGCGAGGGGAGGGGTCTAACCCCTGAGCTACAGGGGCTGTGGGGTGTGAGGGGAGGGGTCTGACCCCTGGGGTACAGGGGCTGTGGGGTGTGAGGGGAGGGGTCTAACCCCTGGGCTACAGGGGCTGTGGGGTGTGAGGGGAGGGGTCTAACCCCTGAGCTACAGGAGCTATTATTTGTTATTATTGATTAATTATTATTATTTATTATTGATTGTTTATTATTAATTATTAATTATTATTTACGAATTATTACTGTTATTTACTATTGATCATCAATTGTTGTTATTCGTGAATTAGTGTTGTTATTATTATTGGTCGACGATTTATTATTGATGATCAATTATTATGAATTGTCACCGTTGATGAATTATTACGAACACTATGATTATTGATTATTGATTATTGATATGATTATCATTGTCGCAAACCTCTTGCGGCTCAGGGGAGCTGATCAGACAAATGGAAGAGAAAGAATCTCTCGTGTCTCAGTTGACTCGTGGAAAGGTCTCCAATTGCCAACAGATCGAAGATTTGAGGAGACAACTGGAGGAGGAAGTGAAGGTGAGTTGGCACTCTTTCTCTCTCTCTCTCTCTCTCTCTCTCTCTCTCTCTTCACCTCTCCTTCTGCCACTCTCTCTCTCTCCCTTCCCATCACCTTCTGCCTCTCTCCTCAACATTCCTCTCTCTCTCACTCACTCACTCACTCACTCTCTCTGTCTCTTGCTTTGTCTCTCTCTCACTCCCTCTCACACACACATTCACACTTTCTTTCTCTCTCTCTTTCCGCTTCTCTCTCTCATACACACTCTCACTCTCTCCCTCTCTCTGACCAGGCTAAGAATGCTCTAGCTCACGCTGTCCAGTCGGCCCGACACGACGCTGACCTCCTGAGGGAACAGTATGAGGAGGAGCAGGAGGCCAAGGGGGAGCTGCAGAGGCTCCTGTCCAAGGCCAACTCCGAGGTGGCCACGTGGAGAACCAAGTACGAGACCGACGCCATCCAGAGGACAGAGGAGCTGGAGGAGGCCAAGTACGTGCCCGTCTGTGCCCAACACTCACAGCCCTTCTCCAACTCTTCTAAACTCTTCCCAAACCTTCCTAACTCTTCCCCAACTCTTCCAAACTCTTCCCAAACCTCACTAGCCCTCCAAGTCCTTTCCAAACTCTTCCCCAACTCTTCAAAACTCTTCCCCAACCTTTCTCTCGTCTTCAAAACCTTCCAATTTCTTCCCAGCTCTTGCCAAGGCTTTCCAGTTCACTCCAACTCTTGTAAACTCTTACCAACTTTTCCCAACCCTTCCCCAATTCTTCTCAGGTCTTCAAAACCTTTCCCAGGTCACCTAGGCTCTTCCGTACTCTTCGCAGCTCTTGCCCAACTCTTCCAAGCTCTTCTAAACTCTTCCAAACCCTCTTCGAGTCTTCCAAGCCCTTTCTTCCCAACACTTCTTCAACCCTTCCCATTTCTTCCAAGCTCTTTCAAAGTCTTCCCAGCTTTACCGTTAGGCGAAGAAGACCAAGGTCCATCTTGTTCACCTTCCACCATCCTGGTAGAGAGGGAAGGAGAGAGAGAGAGAAGGAGAGAACACCGCTCTCGCAAGGTGGCATCCCAGAGCGCTTGAGGAGAGAGGACAGGAGGGAGGGACAGAGAGAGAGAGAGAGAGAGAGGAGTTGGAGAGAAGGCGAAGGAGGGAGAGAGGGAAGGAGAGAGAAAACATAAGAACATGAGAATTTGCTAAGCCAAGAAGACCAAGGTCGATCTCGTTCACTGTCCGGGCAGCGAGTGGGGGAGGGAGGGAGCGGGTGAGGGGAGGGAGGGAGGCACCTGACTGACTTCCCATCTTCGCAAGGTCCTGATCAATATCGTCTCTCTCTTCCTCTCGCGCTCTCTCTCTCTCTCTCTCCCTCTGTCTCTCTCTCTCTCTCTCTCTCTCTCTCTCGCTCTCTCCGTGTCTCTGTCTCTCTCTCTGTCTCTCTCTCTCCGTCTCCCTCTCTCTCGCTCTCTCTCTCTGTCTCCCTCTCTCTCCGTCTCTCACACACACTCTCTCTCTCTTCCTCTCTCTGTCTCTCGCACACTCTCTCTCATACCTTCAGGAAGACGTTGGCCCAGAGGCTACAGGATTCTCTCTCTCTCTCTGTCTCACGCACTCTCTCCTGCTCTCTCTCTCTCCCTCTCTCCATCTCTCACGCTCTCTCTCTCTCTCTCTCTCTCGCGCCCTCAGGAAGAAGTTGGCCCAGAGGCTACAGGAGGCGGAGGAGCAGGTCGAGGCCGTCAATGCCAAATGTTCTTCGCTGGAGAAAACCAAACACCGTTTGCAGAACGAGATCGAGGACCTGATGATCGATGTGGAGAGATCCAATGCTGCTGCCGCGGCCCTGGACAAGAAGCAGAGGAACTTTGACAAGGTCCTACATCTCCTCCGTGTCTCCTTCTCTACATCTCCTCCCTCTCTCTCTGTTCTTCAGTCTTCCTCCTTCTCTCTCTCTCTCTCTCTCCGAAAAGAGAAGGGAGTCCTCTCTCTCTGTTCTTCAGTCTTCCTCCTTCTCTCTCTCTCTCTCCAAAAAGAGAAGGGAGATTCTCCCTCTCTCTCTCTCTCTCTCTCTCTGTTCTTCAGTCTTCCTCCTTCTCTCGTTCTCTCTCTCTCTCCTCTTCGAAAAGAGAAGGGAGACTCTCTCTCTCTCTCTGTTCTTCAGTCTTCCTCTTCCTCTCTCTCGCTCTCTCTCTCTCTCTGCCACGTTCGGACCCCCCCCCCCTCCCCCCACCCAAAAAAAAAGCGCCAAGCGCAGTCACCACACCTTTTCCCGTGAAGCGCTTTGAGACGTCTCGATGAGATACGATTTCTCTCTCGTTCTCTCTCTCTCACTCTCTCTCCCCCACCTCCACCCCCCGGACTTTCTCTCTCTGACCGGCTCTACGGATAGAGTGAGTGTGAAAGGAACTCACCGCCTCCTCGGACGATCTCTTGTAAGCCTTGACCTTGAGCTGGAGTTTGTCCACCAGGTCCTGAAGACGAATGGAGTTCTTCCGGTCTTCCTCAGTCTGGGATTGAGAGAGCGAGAGAGAGAGAGAGGGAGAGGGAGAGAGTGAGAGAGAGACAGAGAGAGAGTGAGAAAGAGAGAGAGGGAGAGAGTGTGAGAAAGGGAGAGAGAGAGAGAGAGACTGAGAGAGAGTGTGAGAGAGAGAGTGTGAGTGTGAGAGAGAGAGTGTGAGAGAGAGAATGTGTGAGAGGGAGAGTGTGAGTGTGAGAGAGAGAGTGTGAGACAGAAAGAAAGTGAGAGACAGACAGAGAGAGAGAGAGAGAGAAATCGAGAGGGAGAGACAAGGAATTTGGGGGTAAATCTGGGGAGAGAGGGAAGGAGGAAAAGGAGGGAGAGATTACCTGGTAAGTTAGCTCTTTAATCCGCCGTTCGTACTTCCTGGCGCCCTTAACAGCCTCAGAACATCGCCTCTGTTCTCCCTCCAACTCGTTCTCCAACTCCCGAACCTGGTCAGAGAGAGAGAGCACGTCATACACCTCCATTCCCTCCTTCTCTCCATCCCTCTTTCCCTCAAGCTGATCCTCCAGGGAGAGACGTTCCAGTCCTCCATTCTCTCGATTCCTCCATCGTTCCCTTCTCTCCCTCCTCCCCCCCTCCAGCTCCTCAACCCAACCCCAACTCAACTCAACCTCAACTCAACCTCAACTCAATCCCAATTTAACCTCAACTCAACCTCAACTCAACCTCAACTCAACTCAACTCAACCTCAACTTAACCTCAACTCAACTCAACCTCAACTCAACCCCAACTCAACTCAGCCCCAACTCAGCCCCAACTCCACCCCACCTCAGGCCCCCCCTCGGCTCAGCCTCCAGACACTAACCCGAGCCTCCAGTTTCTGGATCTGTTTCTTGCCGCCCTTCATGGCGATCTGTTCAGCCTCGTCCAGTCTGTGCTGAAGGTCTTTGATGGTTTGTTCCATGTTCTTCTTCATCCTCTCCAGGTGGGAGCTGGTGTCCTGCTCCTTCTTCAGCTCCTCCGCCATCATGGCCGCCTGTTTGCCCCCAAGACCAAACCCAACGTCAATGACAATACCATGCAATGCCTCGCTCACACACACCAACACAAACACACACACGATCACACACACACACCAACACACACACCAACACACACACCAACATACACACAGCAACACAAGTCCACTCGCGTTCATACACACTCAGTGCTGCATTTTTTGGAGTGTCGGAGGGAGATGGAGAGATGGAGGAAGGAGAGATATATTGATGGACTCACGTCAGTGATGGCTTTCTTGGCTTTCTCCTCCGCATTGCGACATTCCTGAATGGCCTCCTCCACCTCCGTCTGGAGCTGATTAATGTCTCCCTCCAGCTTCTTCTTCTGGTTGATGAGACCTGTGTTCTGGGCGACGAGAAACATGGACCAGGGTCAGCTGAGAACTTACCTCAACAGCCCTGGCCTCCCCTCACCAACCCAGCCCTTCCCAAACCTCCTCAACCTCAACCCAACCCTCTTCAACCTCAATTCAGCTCAACTCGAACCCAATCCAACTCAGCCCCAACTCAACCCCAACCCAACCCAACTCAATCCAACTCAACCCAACTTGACCCCAACTCAACTCAACCACACCTCAACCCACCTCACCCCCAACTCAACCCCAACTCAACCTCAACCCAATTCAGCCCCAACTCAACCCACTTCAACCCCAACTCTCTCTTTTTTCCGTCCCTGTGTTATCTCTTTCTCTCTCTCTCTCTCCCTCTCCTCTCTATCTACCCTTCCATCTCTCCCTCTTGCCCCCCACCCCCACTCTCTCTCTCTCTAGAGTTACCTGGGAGTGTAGCAGTTGAACTCTCTCGCTGCTCTCTATGAGTTCCTGCTCGGCGAGCTTGCGCGCTCTCTCTGTTTGCTCGATGACGGCTCTGAGCTCCTCCAGCTCGGCTTGGAGAAGGTTATTCCTTCGCTCTACCATCGCACTATTCTCCTTCAGGTCATCAATACCTCTTAGGGCATCGTCAAGGTGCAATTGGGTGTCCTGAGATTAATACAATCATAATATGATTAATAATAACATAATACAATTAATAATATAATTCTAATGTGCAACTGGGTGTCCTGAGATAAATATAATAAGATAATAATATAATAACATAATGCTAATGGTGCACCTGGGTATCCTGAGAGAGAATAATAATAATTATTCTACTGGGGTGATGGTGGTGTTACGGGGATTGGTGTGTGTGAGGGAGAGCCTGGCGAGGGCTGTTGAGATGGTGGTGGGGCTATATGTTTGGTGTGTGTGTGAGGGGGAGCCTGGCGAGGGCTGTTGAGATGCTGGTGGGGGTAGGGAGTTCTGAGCGAGCTGGACACCTTACCTTGAGCGCGGCCTGGAGCTGCTTGACCTGCTTGTGAGCCTCGGAGGCCTGGCGGTTGGCCAAGCTCAGCTGCACCTCCATCTCGTTCAGGTCTCCCTCCATCTTCTTCTTGACCCTGAGGGCCTCGTTCCTGCTCCTGGTCTCGGACTCCAGCGAGGTCTGGAGAGAGTCCACCAGCCTGAGATGATTCCTCTTGGCCTGATCCATCTCCTCGTCCTTCTCTGCCAACTTCCTCTCCATGTCGGCCTTCACCTGGTTGAACTCCAGCTGGGCTCGGAGAATCTTACCCTCCTCGTGCTCCAGGGTGGCCTTTGGGGTAGGAAGGGAAAGTGGGAAGGAGGGATAGAGGGAAGGAGGGAGAGAGAGAGAAGGAAGGAGGGAGAGAGGGATGGAGGGAGAGGGAGAGAGGGAAGGAGGAGGGAGGGGATAAGAGAAAGAGAGAGAGAGGTCACACCACAACCAAACAACTCAACACACACACACACAGACACGGACACACCACCACACACACACACACACACACACAGCACAGTGACGAGTTTCCTCACCTCAGCCTCCTCGAGCGCTGTCTGCAGCTCCTGCTTCTCCTGTTCCAACTGTTTCCGGACTTTTTCCAACTCGTGGATGCTCTTCCCGCTCTCTCCCAGCTGCTCCGTCAGATCCGAAATCTCCTCTGCGGGTGGGGGGGGTGGAGAAAAGTAAACCGAGTCAGACAGAGAGAGAGAGAGAGAGAGAGAGAGGGGCCTCGGAAAGATGGACAGTGGTGTAGTCTGACCACCCACACCACCCCCGCCCAAGCCAGGGGTTGAGGCAGGGAGGGGGGTGGGGGCGGGGAAGAGAAAATGGGAATCTAGCGTTGAGTTTGGGAGATGAGGATTGGGTTTTGGGGGTGAAGGGTTGGGTTTGAGAGTGAAGGGTTGGATTTGTGGGTGAAGGGTTGGGTTTGGGAGACAATGGTTGGGTTTGTGGACCAAGGATTGGGTTTGGACCAAGCTGGGGCCTGGGGGAACCTTCTCCCTCTCGTGCCCACCTTGCAGGTTCTTGTTCTCTCGCTTGAGGGTCTCCAGGTGGTCGAGTGACTCCTCATAAGCGTTCTTGAGCTTGAAGAGTTCAGTGCTGAGGGAGCGCGCCTCCTTCTGTGTCCCTTCCAGCTCACTCTGCGATTCCTCATACTTCTGTTTCCACTCCGATAGCACCTGTGGGAGAGAGTGTGAGTGTGAGAGAGAGAGGGAGGGAGGGAGCCAATGATGAGGAGAGAGAGAGAGAGAGGAGATAAGAGGGATGTAGAGAAGGAGACAGAGGCACGGAGAGAGATGTGAAGGAGAGAGTGAGAGGAGATGGAGAGAAGATGTAGAGAAGATAGAGACACAGAGGACATGTAGGACCTTGTTGAAGTTCCTCTCAGAGTGGCTGAGAGAGAGAGAGACAGAGAGGAGATAGAGAGAGATGTAGAGAAAGAGAGAGGGAGAGGAGATGGAGAGAGAGAGGAGATAGAGAGGGATGTAGAGAAGGAAACAGAGACACAGAGGAGATGTAGGACCTTGTCAACGTTTCACTGCTTCTCGTTAAGAGAGAGAGAGATGGAGAGAGAGAGAGAGAGAGAGAGGAGAT
>NW_024705212.1:0-43319 GCF_018977255.1 Callorhinchus milii | reverse complement strand
AATAATCTCAGTCTCTCTCTGTCTGTCTCTACTTTCTTTCTGCTCTCTCTCTCTCACTCTCAGTCTCTCTCATCTCTCTCTCTCTCTCTCTCACTCTCAGTATCTCTCTCTCTCTCAGTCTCTCTCTCTCAGTCTCTCTCTCTCTCCCTCTCGTTCTCGTGGTGGTGAAGTGACTGTCACTCACGTGATGAGAATTGATTGGTTTTCGCGATCTGCGGAAACGGGAAGAAAATATCAATCAGAGCGATCAATAATCAATAACAACATTGATTATATTGATTAATTATTATTGGTTATTGTTAGTGATTAATTATTATTGGTTATTGTTAGTGATTAATTATTATTATTGATTATTATTGATCAATTATGATCGATTATTATTGGTGATTATAACTGATTAATCATTATTAATTATTATTATTATTGATTATTATTGATTAATTATTATCGGTTATTATTGTTGATTATTATTGATTAATTATCGTTGTTGGTTATTGTTATTGACCATTAATTACTGTGTTGACGATGATATAACGTCCGCGTGTCTCTGGGGGTCACACACAGCGGAGAGTCCGGGGCCGGGAAGACCGTGAACACCAAGAGGGTCATCCAGTACTTCGCGAGTATCGCCGCTGTCGGGGGGAAGAAGGAGCAGCAGGACCGGGCGGGGAAGGTACCCCTGTCCGTCTGCGTCTGCGTCTGCGTCTGTGTGTGTCTGTGTGTGTACCTCTGTCCGTCTGCGTCTTGTGTGTCTGTGTGTGTACCTCTGTCCGTCTGCGTCTGTGTGTGTACCTCTGTCCGTCTGTGTGTGTCTGTGTGTGTATCTCTGTCCGTCTGTGTGTGTGTGTGAGTGAGTGTGAGTGAGTGTGAGTGAGTGAGTGAGTGAGACAGTGAGTGAGTGAGTGTGTGAGTGAGTGAGTGAGTGTGTGTGAGTGAGTGAGACAGTGAGTGAGTGAATGAGTGAGACAGTGAGTGAGTGAGTGAGTGAGGGAGTGAGTGAGTGAGACAGTGAGTGGGGGAGTGAGTGAGTGAGTGAGTGAGTGAGTGAGACAGTGAGTGAGTGAGTGAGTGAGACAGTGAGTGGGGGTGGAGAGTGAGACAGTGAGTGAGTGAGACAGTGAGTGAGTGAGTGAGTGAGTGTGTGAGTGAGTGAGTGAGTGAGTGTGTGTGTGAGTGAGTGAGACAGTGAGTGAGTGAATGAGTGAGACAGTGAGTGAGTGAGGGAGTGAGTGAGTGAGACAGTGAGTGAGACAGTGAATGAGTGAGTGAGTGAGGGGGGGAGTGAGTGAGTGAGTGAGTGAGTGAGTGAGTGAGTGAGTGAGTGAGTGAGTGAGGAGTGAGTGAGACAGTGAGTGAGTGAGTGAGTGAGTGAGTGAGTGAGTGAGTGAGTGAGTGAGTGAGTGAGTGAGGGAGTGAGTGAGTGAGACAGTGAGTGAGTGAGTGAGTGAGTGAGTGAGTGAGTGAGACAGTGAGTGGGGGAGTGAGGGAGTGATGATGATGGAGTGCTGTTGGGGATCAGGGAACGCTGGAGGATCAGATCATTCAGGCCAATCCGGCTCTGGAAGCATTTGGGAACGCGAAGACCCTTCGTAACGACAACTCGTCCCGATTCGTGAGTCCAATCGATCAATCGATCAATCGATCGCAAGAGCGCGAGAGAGAGAGAGAGAGAGTGTGAGCGGATTGACTGGACTGACTATTGGTTATTGATTGACTGACAATTGGTTATTGATTGAATGTCTATTGGTTACTGACTATTGGTTATTGATTGACTGACAATTGGTTATTGATTGAATGTCTATTGGTTATTGACTGACTATTGGTTATTGACTGACTATTGGTTATTGATTGACTATTGGTTATTGATTGACTGACTATTGGTTATTGACTGACTATTGGTTATTGATTGAATGTCTATTGGTTATTGACTGACTATTGGTTATTGACTGACTATTGGTTATTGACTGACTGTGGGTTATTGACTGACTGACTGGTTGATTGATTGATTGATTGATTGACGATTGGCCGATAATCCATTGCTTTTCTCACAGGGAAAATTTATCCGAATCCATTTTGCAGCGAATGGAAAATTAGCTTCAGCCGATATCGAGACGTGTGAGTTATTGATCAACGCCCTCTCTCTCTGTCTCTCTCTCTCTCTCTCTCTCTCCTTCCCTCCATCCCTCTCTCCCTCCCTCTCTTCTTCCCCCTCTCCCTCCCTCACCCGCTCTCTTTCCCTCATTCAACCCTAATAATACGGTGTCACACAACTATGCTGATCGATCGATCCATTTATTATCATTGATTGATTATTATTTGTTTGACTGACTGATTCATTGATTGATTGAGTAATTGAGTGAGTGAGTGAGTGAGTGAGTGATTAACCTATTAATATCAATGGATTGATTGGTTGATTCATTGATTTTATTGACTGACTGATTGATTGACTATTGGATATTGATCATTGACTGACTGTCTGATTGGTTGATTGATCGATTGATTATTGATCTCCTGCCCTCAGATCTCCTGGAGAAATCCCGGGTCACTTTCCAGCTGAGAGCGGAGAGAGATTATCACATCTTCTACCAGATCCTGTCTCAGCAAAAACCCGAACTGCTCGGTACGTTCTCTCTCTCTCTCTCTCTCTCTCTCTCACACTCTCTCTCTCTCTCGCACACACTCTCAGACTCTCTCTCTCACACTCTCCCTCTCTCTCTCTCTCTCTCTCTCTCTGTCTCTCACACACTCCTCTCTCACACACACTATCTCTCTCTCACACTCTCTCACTTTCTCACTCTCTCTCTCACTTACACACTCACACACTCTCTTACACTCTCACTATTTCTCACACACATTCTTTCTCTATCTCACACTCTCTCTCTCTCTCTCTCACACACACACTCTCTTACACTCTCACTCTCTCTCTCACTGTCTCTCTCTCTCACACTCTCTCTCTCTCTCTCACACTCTCTCCCTCTCTCTCTTTCTCTCTCTCACACTCTCTCCCTCTCTCTCTTTCTCTCTCTCACACTCTCTCTCTCTCTCTCTCTCTCTCGCAGAAATGTTGCTGATCACAAACAACCCCTATGATTACGCCTTCATCTCTCAGGGGGAGACAACTGTGGCTTCTATCGATGATAAGGAAGAATTAATGGCAACGGATGTGAGTGTAACACCCGCACACACTCTCGCACACACGCGCGCGCGCTCACACGCTCGCACACACGCACAACAAGACACACAGTCACTCCACGTGAGTGATGAAGACAAGAACACGAACAACAAAACGACATTAGGGCCCATCCGTGTAGGGATTAGGGGCTGCATCAAATTCAGGGAATATTATTATTATTATTATTATATTATTATTACTCTCTCTCTCCACCGCCCACCCCCCCACCCCGCACCGCTCCCCCCCCCCAGAGTGCCTTTGACGTCCTCGGCTTCACCCAAGAGCAGAAGAACGGGATTTATAAGTTGACGGGAGCCATAATGCACCACGGAAACATGAAGTTCAAGACCAAGCAACGAGAGGAACAGGCGGAGCCCGATGGCACTGAGGGTGAGTGTGTGTCTGTGTCCCCAACCCCAACCCAACCCCAACCCAACCCCAACCCCAACCCAACCCCAACCCAACCCCAATCCAACTCCAATCCAACCTCAACCCCAATTCAATCCCAACTCAAACCCAACTCAACTCAACCCCAACCCAAACCCCAACCCCAACCTTGTCTGTTGTTGTCCAGCGCCATGTGACGTCCTCCCGACGTGGAATAATACCCAAATGTAACTTGTTGTTGTTGTTGTTGTTGTTGACAGAGGCTGACAAAGCAGCTTATCTCATGGGCCTGAACTCCGCTGACCTCCTGAAAGGTTTGTGTCATCCTCGGGTCAAGGTCGGGAATGAGTACGTGACCAAGGGCCAAACTGTCCAACAGGTAAACGTACCGTGTTCACACTCACACACACACTCACAGACCCACCCACACACACACTCATACACGCACACACTCACAGACCTATCTATCTATCTATCTATCTATCTATCTATCTATCTATCTCTCTCTCTCTCTCTCTCTCTCTCTCTCTCTCTATCTATCTATCTATCATCTCTCTCTCTATCTATCTATCATCTCTCTCTCTATCCATCCTATTTCTCTCTCTCTCTATCCATCTATCCCTCTGTCTGTCTCTCTCTCTCTCTCCCTCTCTCACACTCACACCTCTGGTCACGTCACACGCAGCGGCAGAACACGGTTTGGGTAATATTTTCACGACGCCGTCTCTTTCGTTCCCCCTCTCCCCCTCTCTCGTTGCCCCTCTCTCTCTCAGGTGTATTATGCGGTCGGAGCTCTATCTAAGTCGGTCTACGAGAAGATGTTTAACTGGATGGTGGTGAGAATCAACTTGAGTTTGGATACCAAACTTCCGCGACAGCATTTCATCGGTGTTTTGGACATCGCAGGATTTGAGATCTTTGATGTACGTCTCTCTCGCTCTCTTTCTCTCTCTCTCTTTCTCGTTCCTCCATTCTCTCCTCTCTCTCTCTCTCTCTCTCTCTCCGTCTTCCTCAGTCACACGCGCGCACACTCTTTCACGCCCCGTCCCTCACTCTCTGCCTACGCTCTCTCACACACACTCTTTCTCTCTCACTCTCTCTCACACTCTCTCTCTCTCTCACACTTTCTCTCTCACACACTCTCTATTTCTCTATCTCGTTCTCTCTCTCTCTTTCTCTCTATGCCTCTCTCACAATCTCTCTCTCTCGTTCTCCCCCCTCTCTCTCTCTCTCTCTCTCTCGTTCCCCCTCTCGCAGTTTAACAGCTTCGAGCAGCTCTGCATCAACTTCACCAACGAGAAACTGCAACAGTTTTTCAACCACCACATGTTTGTGCTGGAGCAGGAAGAGTACAAGAAGGAGGGCATCGAGTGGGAGTTCATCGACTTTGGGATGGACCTTCAGGCCTGTATCGACCTCATCGAGAAGGTTAGAGCTCCACAAGGAGACCGCGCTCTCCTCATAACGTGTGTGTGTCTGTGTCCCAACTCGACCCCAAACCAACTCAACCCCAACCCAACTCAACCCAACCCCAATCCAACCACAACCCAACTCCTACTCAACCCCAAGACCATCCCAACCCCAATTCAACCCCAACTCAACCCCAACCCAACCCTAACCCAACCACAGCTCAACCCAATTCAACCCCAACCCAACCCCAACCCCAACTCAACCCCAACTCAACCTCAACCTCAACTCAACCCCAACCCCAACTCAACCACAGCTCAACCCAATTCAACCTCAACCCAACCCAACCCCAACTCAACCCCAACCCTACCCCAACTCTGTGTCTCTCTTTGTCTTTCTCTCTCTCCAGTCCTGAATCTATCCATCTCCCTCTCACACCTCAATTCATCCCGTGATTCTCTCTCTGACAGACTCTCTCACTCTCTTTCAGACACATTCTCACACTCACTCTCTCTCTCTCTCTCTCTCGCTCACAGCCTATGGGAATCATGTCCATTCTGGAGGAAGAGTGCATGTTCCCCAAGGCCAGTGACCAGACCTTCAAGGCCAAACTGTACGACAATCATCTGGGGAAATCCAACAACTTCCAGAAGCCTCGTATAGTGAAGGGAAAGCCTGAGGCCCACTTCGCTCTGGTCCACTATGCGGGGACAGTGGACTACAATATCTCTGGGTGGCTGCAGAAGAATAAGGACCCTCTGAATGAGACGGTGGTGGGACTGTACCAGAAATCCTCCATGAAGATGTTGGCCACACTCTTCATAAATTACGCTGGGGCCGATTCGGGTAAGTGAAGTCATCCTGTCACTGTCTCCCCATCGCTCCATTTCCCCACCTCTCCATCGCTCTGATCTTGTCCTGTAGCTCAGGGGTTAGACCCCTCGTCTCGCACCCCACAGCCCCTGTAGCTCAGGGGTTAGACCCACACAATAATAATCCTTCAAGAAAAAAAAAACAATAATAATTCGGTCCCTTCACCCCGCGGCTGTTTGTGGGGACGTCGCCGGGCGGCGCGATCGGCGGCCGCGTTTGGCCCCCGAAATACTCAGTCACTACACTTGACGGTGTGTCCCGCGAAGCGCTTTGAGAACGTCTCGACGACGGGATGTTATTGTTGGCGTCTGGTTTTCCCAGCTTCCGAGACGAAGGGGAAAGGGGCAAAGAAAAAGGGTTCCTCGTTCCAGACAGTGTCAGCCCTGCACAGGGTGAGTGTGAGACACACACACACACACACACACACAGACACACACAGTGTGAGACATACACACTCACACACACACACACACACACAGACATATACACACTCACACACACACACACACATACACACAGACACACACACACACACACACACAAACACAGACACACAGACACACACACACACACACATACACACAGACACACACACACACACAGACATACACAGACACACAGACACACACACACACACATACACACACTCACACACACACAGACACACACACACAGACACACACACACACACACACACAGACACACAGACACAGACACACACACAGAGTGTGAGACACACACAGTGTTATTATTAAATATCATACATTACGTATTATATATTATTGTCATTATATTTTATTATATAATATATTACATATTATATTATATATTATCATTATACAGTATATTACGATATATTCTTATGATATATTATTATATCATATTATGTTATTATACATTATTATATGGTATTATATTATTAATATTAATATTATATATCTGTGTCTCTGTCTCTCTCTACATTAGGAGAATATGAATGAGTTGATGACTATTATTATATATTATATTATTATTATCTATTCTTATATTATTATATATTGTATTATTGTTATTATATATTATATTATTATTATTATATAATATATTTATAACATTATTATATATTATATATTGTTATATATTATATATTGTTATATATTATATATTACACACTGTTATATATTATATTATTATATATCATATTATATATTATATGTTATTATATTATATGTTATTATATATTATATTATTATATATTATTATATATTATTATTATATATTATATGTTATTATTATATATTATTATATTATCCACATTAGGAGAATCTGAACAAGTTGATGACTAACCTGAGGACAACTCACCCACATTTTGTTCGCTGTCTGATTCCCAACGAGAAAAAAGGAACCGGGTTTGTGCTCAATATCAGAATAATTAATACTCATCTCTCTCTCTCTCTTCTCTCTCCTCTCTCTCTTTCCTCTTTCTCTTTCTCTCTCTCTCTCTCTCTCAATAATCTCTCTCTGTCTTTCTCTGTTTCTCTCTGTCTCTCTCTCTCTCTCTCTCTCTCTCAATAAATAATAATTATTCAGAATAATTCAGAATAATTAATACTAATCTCTCTCTTCTTTCTCTCTTTCTCTCTCTCTTTCTCTCTCTCCTCTCTCTCTCTCTCTCTCTCTCTCAATAATTAATAATAATTAATAATATTCTCTCTCTCTGTCTCTCTCACTCTCTCTGTCTCTCTCTGTCTCTCTCACTCTGTGTCTCTCTCACACTCTCTCTCTCTCTCTCTGTCTCTCTCACACTCTCTCTCTCTCTCTCTCTGTGTCTCTCTCACACTCTCTCTCTCTCTCTCTCTCCCTCTCAGGGATGATGGACAACCCGTTGGTTATGCACCAGTTGAGGTGTAATGGAGTCCTGGAGGGCATCAGGATTTGCCGGAAAGGTTTTCCCAACAGGATTCTGTACGGAGATTTCAAACAGAGGTACATCTCTCCTCTCACCCCTTTCCCCTTCCCCCTCTCTCTCCAAGCCTCCGTCTCTCTCTCTCTCCAGTCCTCTCTCTCTCGCTCTCTCTCTCTCACTCTCACACACTCTCTCTCTCTCACGCTCTCTCACACTCATTCTCTCACTCTCTCTCTCTCACTCCCTCTGTCTCTCTCACGCTCTCTCTCTCTCTCTCTGACACTCTCTCACTTTCTCACACACTCTCTCACACGTTCACTCTTTCTCACTCTCTCTCACTCTCACACTCACACTCTCACACACTCTCTCTCTCACGATCTCTCCCTCTCACGCTCTCTCTCACACTCTCTCTCTCTCACACTCTCTCTCTCTCTCTCACACACTCTCACGCTCTCTCTCACACTCTCTCTCTTTCTCTCTCTCGTCCCTGCGCAGATACCGTATCCTGAATCCCTCCGCTATTCCAGAGGGACAATTTATCGACAGCAAAAAAGGCGCTGAAAAGTTATTGGGGAGTTTGGACATCGACCACACTCAGTATAGGTTCGGTCACACCAAGGTTTGTCCCTCTCTCTCTCTGTCACTCTTTGTGTCACTCTGTGACTCTCCCTCTGTCTCTCTCTGTGTCTCAGTCTCTCTCTGTGTCTCAGTCTCTCTGTGTCTCAGTCTCTCTCTGTGTCTCAGTCTCTCTGTGTCTCTCTCATTCTCTCTGTGTCTCTGTCTCTCTCTGTCTCTCTCTGTGTCTGTCTCTGTGTCTCTCTCTGTCTCGGTCTCTCGCTGTCTCTCTGTGTCTGTCCCACTCTCTGTCTCGCCCACAAAACGCAGAGTCACTACACTTTACGGTACATGCCGTGCGTGTGCGTGCGTGTGTGTGTGTTTGTATGTGTGTGTGCGTGTGTGTACGTGTGTGCGTGTCTGTGTCTGTCTGTGTGTGTGTCTGTGTGTGTGTGTGTGTCTGTGTGTGTGCGTACGTGTCTGTGTCTGTCTGAGTGTGTGTGTGTCTGTGTGTCTGTGTGTGTGTGTGTGTCTGTGTGTGTGTGTCTGTGTGTGTGTGTGTGTGTCTGTGTCTGTGTGTGTGTGTCTGAGTGTGTGTGTGTCTGTGTGTCTGTGTGTGTGTGTGTCTGTGTGTGTGTGTGTGTGTGTCTGTGTGTGTCTGTGTCTGTGTGTGTGTCTGTGTGTGTGTGTCTGTGTCTGTCTGTGTGTGTGTGTGTCTGTGTGTGTGTGTGTGTGTGTGTTGTAAGACAAACTTCGCCCCTCCGACAATCTTCCAATGTATAATCGATATCGGTTGGTGAAGGTCTCTCTCTCGGTTCGGGTCCACAGGTGTTTTTCAAGGCCGGACTTCTCGGGCAGTTGGAGGAGTTGAGAGACGAGCGATTGGCCCGAATTATCACCCGGATCCAGGCTCAGTCTCGTGGTCTCCTCATGAGGATTGAGTTCAAGAGGATTGTGGAACGCAGGTAATTGGGAGAGAGGTCCTGTAGCTCAGGGGTTAGACCGCTCCCCCTCACACCCCACAACCCCTGTAGCTCAGGAGTCTCTCTCTCTCTCCCTCCCTCTCTCTCTCACACACACTTTCTCACACTCTCTCCCTCCCTCCCTCTCTCTCTCTCGCCAGGGATGCCCTCCTCGTGATCCAGTGGAATATCCGAGCCTTCATGGGGGTGAAGAACTGGCCTTGGATGAAGCTCTTCTTCAAGATCAAACCTCTGCTGAAGTCCGCGGAGACGGAGAAGGAGATGGCCAACATGAAGGAGGAATTCCTGAAGCTGAAGGAGGCCCTGGAAAAATCCGAGACCCGGAGGAAGGAACTGGAGGAGAAAACCGTCTCCCTCCTCCAGGAGAAGAACGACCTCCTCCTCCAAGTCCAGTCGGTGAGAAGGAGAGGGAGTGTGAGAGAGACAGGGAGTGTGAGAGGGAGAGAGAGAGAGAGAGGGGGAGTGTGAGAGGGAGAGAGGGAGTGTGAGAGAAAGAGTCATGGACACACTCACACACGCAGATACACACACTCACACACACTCACACACTCACACACGCGGACACACACACATTCACACACGGACACACACTCACACACTCACACTCACACGGACACACACTCACTGCCACCAACACAGACGCACACAGAGACAACAACAACACAATTCCATGTGTGTTCACGTCGGGAGGTCGTCCCATGGATGGAGGTCCTGCGGGTGGGGGCAGAGTGGCTGAAGGCTCGCCTGACGTTAGTGGGGTCGGGCGAGGATGGGGGTGATGATGATGGTGATGGAGGAGATGATGATGGAGATGGACACAGCCCTCCCCCCCCCCCCAATCTCCCTGACCGTCCCCGGTTTCTCGCCCACAGGAACAGGACAACCTGACGGATGCCGAGGAGCGCTGTGACCAGCTGATCAAGAACAAGATCATGCTGGAGGCCAAGAGCAAGGAACTGACCGAGAGGCTGGACGACGAGGAGGAGATGAACGCTGAGCTCACCGCCAAGAAGCGCAAGCTGGAGGACGAGTGCTCGGAGCTCAAAAGGACATCGATGACCTGGAGCTCACGCTGGCCAAGGTGGAAAAGGAGAAGCACGCCACCGAGAACAAGGTCAGCGAGTCTGTGGGTCAGTGTGTGTGTGCGCGCGTGTGTGCATGGGTCTGTGTGTGTGTCTGTGTGTGCGTGTGGGTGTGGGTGTCTGTGGGTCTGTCCAATTCCCCCGAATAAAATAGGCCAAAAATGGCTGTTTGGGGGCCTTCCTTGTGTCCAATTGGCGGTTTCCCTCACTCTCTCTCCTTCTCTCTCTCTCTCTTTTCTCTCGTTCCCTCTCTCAGGTGAAGAACTTGACCGAGGAGATGGCCGGGTTGGATGAGATCATCGCCAAGTTGACGAAGGAGAAGAAAGCTCTTCAGGAAGCTCACCAGCAAACACTGGACGATCTTCAGGCGGAGGAGGACAAGGCCAATTCCCTGAGCAAAGCTAAGGCCAAACTGGAGCAACAAGTGGACGATGTGAGTCACACGGACACCTCACACCCGTCCCCTCACCTCACACCCGTCCCCTCACCTCACACCCGTCCCCTCACCTCACACCCGTCCCCTCACCTCACACCCGTCCCCTCACCTCACACCCAACTCCACACCTCATACCCATCCCCTCACCTCACACAGATTGGGAGGTGGTTTGGAGATTGGGAGATTGGGGGATGAGGGAGTTGAGGAGATGGGTGTGAGATGATCATCTCCCAATTCCATCTCACACCCAACTCCACACCTCACACCCATCTCCCCAACTCCCAATCCCACCCTCTGGAATTCCATCCCACAGTCCCTCCGTCTCGCCCCCTCCCTTACCTCCTCGGAGACTCGGCTCAAGACCCTCCTCTTCAACCATGCCTTCGTGTTGTTGATGACGATGGTGGTGGTGATGTTGTTGGTGATGTTGTTGGTGTTGGTGTTGATGACGATGTTGGTGTTGATGTTGGTGTTGGTTTTGTTGTTGGTGTTGATGTTGATGTTGGTGTTGATGAGCACAGCTGGAGGGCTCCCTGGAGCAGGAGAAGAAAGTGAGGATGGACCTGGAACGGGCCAAGAGGAAGCTGGAAGGGGATCTGAAGCTGACGCAGGAGAACGTGATGGATTTGGAGAACGACAAACAGCAGATTGAGGAGAAGCTCAAAAAGTGAGGACAACACACACACACTCTCCCCCAAACACACACACGCCCAACCTAACTCTCTCTCTCTCTCACTGGCCCTCACTCTCTCTCTCTCTCTCACTGATCCTCACCTTCTCTCCCTCTCTCCCTCTCTCTCTCTCTCTGTCTCGCGCCGTCTCTAGGAAGGATTTCGAGATCAGTAATCTGACCAGTAAGATTGAGGATGAACAATCTTTGGGAATGCAACTCTCAAAAAAACTGAAGGAACTTCAGGTAATCACTGATTTCAGCCACGAGGCCCCGAAACTCGGTCACTTTCTCTCCCAGTCTCTCCGCCTTGCTCCCTTCCTTTCCTCCGTAGAAACAGGAGGAGGCCATTCAGCCCCTCGAGCCTGTTCCACCATTCTGTAAGATCATGGCTGATCTGTACCTCAAGTCCAGTTATCCATCCATGACCCGTATCCCTTCAAACCCTGACCTTTCGATCTCTCTCTCTCTCTCTCTCTCTCTTTTTCTCTCTCTCACACTCTCTCTCTCTCAGGCCAGGATAGAGGAGTTGGAGGAGGAGCTGGAGGCCGAGAGAGCAGCGAGGGCCAAGATGGAGAAGCAGCGTTCAGACCTGTCCCGGGAACTGGAGGAGATCAGCGAGAGGCTGGAGGAGGCCGGTGGGGCCACCTCGGCCCAGGTGGAGATGAACAAGAAGCGGGAGGCCGAGTTGCAGAAGCTGAGGCGGGATTTCGAGGAGGCCACCCTCCAGCACGAGGCCACCTCGTCCGCCCTCCGCAAGAAGCACGCCGACTCGGTGGCCGAGCTGGGCGAGCAGATAGACAACCTCCAGAGGGTCAAGCAGAAGCTGGAGAAGGAGAAGAGCGAACTCAAGCTTGAGGTGGATGACGTGGCCTCCAATATGGAGCACATCGTCAAGGGCAAGGCAAGTCCCATCTGTCAATCTCTTCCCAAACTCTTCCCAGATCTTCCCAACTCTTCCCAACTCAACCAAACTCAACCCCAAATCAACCCAGTTCTTTCCATCCATTCCTAATCCTTCACAATCCTTCCCAACTCTTGTCAACTCTTCCCAATCTTTCCAAACTCTTCCTCAACTCTTCCCAACTCTAATCAGCTCTTCCCAATCCTTCTGAGGTCTTCCCATTTCTACCCAACTCTAACCAACTCTACCCAACTCAACTCAACCCAATTGAACCCCAACTGAAGCCAACTCTTCCCAACTCAACCCCTCAACCAAACTCAACCCAACAATCCCACCCTACCCAACTCTTTCCCGACCCTTCCCATCTCTTCCCAACTGTGTCAGACACCCGGCTTATCATGGTGATAGGTTCCCACGCTCGTGTGTGTAACGAGAGAGGCACTGCTGATCACGGTGACTGGTTTCCGTGTGACTGACTGGAAGTCGGGTTATTATATTGTTGGGTGTTTGTAGGCGAACCTGGAGAAGATGTGCAGAACTCTGGAAGATCAGATGAACGAATACAGAACGAAATCGGAGGAGGGTCAGCGAACTCTCAACGATCTCTCTGCTCAGAAAGCTCGTCTCCAAACAGAGAACGGTAAAAACACACAGTCACTACACTTCACACTGTATCCTGTGAACGCGCTTTGAGACGTCTTGAACAACGTGATGAGGCGCTGTGTTAAATGCAAGGATTACGATCATAATTATTATTATTATTAAGCCCTTTCCCCTCACTCATACACACTCACTTGGTCACACTCACACTCTGTTTCTCTCTCAGTTTTTCTCTCTCTTTCTGTCTCAAAACAAATGATATAGTTGTCTCTCTCACACTCTCTCTCTCTCTCTCTCTCTCTCCCTCTCTCGCTCTGTCCCAGGGGAGCTGTGCAGGCAGCTGGAGGAGAAGGAGAACCTTGTATCTCAGTTGACCCGGGGGAAGGTGTCCTACACCCAACAGGTGGATGACCTGAGGAGACAGCTGGAAGAGGAGGTCAAGGCAAGTCACAAGCCCATTATGTCGGCCCGGCTCACTCTCTCACTCTCTGAGTTATTGGCTTTGTGGAGTCCTGTAGCTCAGGCGTTAGACCCCTCGCCTCGTAAGCGAGAGGACCTGCATTCAATTCCAGGACGGGACAGGACAGGGCGAGACCTTAGGCAAGTTTCCTTACTCCTCAAACAAGCTCACACGCCTGTGCCCCCGGCAGTCAGCAGGAACCCCCTTGTTAGTCGATTGGGGGATCACTTTCTGGGGATAATAATTCCTTAACAAGATAATAATGTGGTCACTTCAATCCACGACTGTTGTGGGGACGTCGCTGGGTGCAATTGGCTGCCCCATTTCGGCCAAAAAAACACACAGTCACTACACTTTACAGTATGTCCTGTGAAGCGCTTTGAGGCGTCTCGAAGACGTGATAAGGCGCCGGGTCCAACGCCGGGATTATTGTAATTGATATAAACGCAAGTTATCTTTGGTGTTGTCGGTGTTGGTGTTGATGCTGACGTCTCTCTCTCTCTCTCTTTGCTTCTCTCTCTCTCATACACACACTCTCTCTCTCTCTCTCCCTCTCTCTGACCAGGCTAAGAATGCTCTAGCTCACGCTGTCCAGTCTGCCCGACACGATGCTGACCTCCTGAGGGAACAGTATGAGGAGGAACAGGAGGCCAAGGGGGAGCTGCAGAGGCTCCTGTCCAAGGCCAACTCCGAGGTGGCCACGTGGAGAACCAAGTACGAGACCGACGCCATCCAGAGGACAGAGGAGCTGGAGGACGCCAAGTACGTGCCCGTCTGTAACCAACACTCACAGCCCTTCCCCAACTCTTCTAAACTCTTCTCAAACCTTCCTAACTGTTCCCCAACTCTTCAGTACTCTTCTAAACTCTTGCCAAACCTCCCCAATTCTCTGAGTCCTTTCCAAACTCTTGCCAACACTTTACCTATCTCTTCCCATCTAATCCCCACCTCTCCCCAATCCTCCCCAACTCTTCCCCCAATGCAACGCATCCGAACTCTTCCCAACTCCAACCATCATCTATCCAACTTTTCCCAACACATTCTAGCTATTCCTTTCCCTTGCCAACTGAACCCAAACTCAACCCCAACTCAATCCCAACTCAACCCCAACTCAACCCCAACTCAACCCCAACTCAACCTCAGCTCATCCCAAATCTTCCCGCTCTTCCTAACTCTACCCAATTCTTTCCATCTCTATACAATATCTGCCCCAACTCTTTCCGTCTGTTCGTATCCATTCCCAACCCTTCCCAACTCTTCCTCAACTCAGTATAACACTTTCCAGCTGTTTCCTGTCCCTTCCCAACTCTTCCCAAGTCTACCCACCTCCCCACAACTCTTCCCAACCTTTTCCAAATCTTCCCACATCTTCCCCGCCCCCCCCCCCCCCCACGCTCCCCCTCCCACCCGCCGCCCACTGGCTGTGGGTGTGTATCTCAGTCCTAAGGGAGGCTGTGAGGGAGCTCCAAGCCGCCCGTCTCCTGCTCTGAGACTTTCTTCGACCGAGGAAGCTTTTTGCTCGGATTATATTTTCCTGTCACTCATATAAGACGAGCAGAAAGTTTGTTCGTTAGGAGGAGAATCGTCTGGTTTCCACAGCGACCGGCCAAAGAGCGACAAAGGTGGGACAAGGGACGAGGGCAGAGCCAGAGAGTCGGGGGGTGGGGGGAGGAGGGGGGTCGGGGTGGGGATGCGGAGAGAGAGTGGGAGAGAGAGAGAGAGAGAGGTGGGGAGTGCTGTAGAGTGTAGGAGGGAGGGAAGGAGGGAAGAGCGAGAGAATTGAGGGGTGCAGAGTCTAGGAGGAAGAGGGAGGGAGGTGAGGAGTCCTGTAGGGTCCACTCTCTCTCACACACACTCTCCTCTCTCTCTCTCTCTCTCTCTCTCTCTCTGTCTCTCGCACTCTCTCTCTCGTACCTTCAGGAAGAAGTTGGCCCAGAGGCTACAGGATTCTCTCTCTCTCTGTCTCACGCACTCTCTCCTGCTCTCTCTCTCTCCCTCTCTCCGTCTCTCACGCTCTCTCTCTCTCTCTCTCTCTCTCTCGCGCCCTCAGGAAGAAGTTGGCCCAGAGGCTACAGGAGGCGGAGGAGCAGGTCGAGGCCGTCAATGCCAAATGTTCTTCGCTGGAGAAAACCAAACACCGTTTGCAGAACGAGATCGAGGACCTGATGATCGATGTGGAGAGATCCAATGCTGCTGCCGCGGCCCTGGACAAGAAGCAGAGGAACTTTGACAAGGTCCTACATCTCCTCCGTGTCTCCTTCTCTACATCTCCTCCCTATCTCCTCTCTCTCTCTCTCTCTCTCTCCATCTCTCTCTCTCTCCCCCGCTCTAAACGAGCAGTGAAACGTTGACAAGGTCCTACATCACTCTCTGCATCGCTACATCTCTCTTCCTCTCCCTCTCTCCTCTACATCTCCTCACTCTCTCTCTCCCTCTCTCTATCTCTCTCTCTGCGTCTCCGTGTCCCTCCATCTCTGTCCATCTTCAGTATTTCCTCTCTACCTCTATCCTTTTCTACATCTCGCTCTTTCTCCATCCTTCAACACTCTCCTCTGTGTCTCCATCACCTCTCCTCCCATCAATGCTCCTCTCTGTATCTGTCCCTCTGCATCTTCAGCATCTCCTCTCTCTCTATCTCTCCATCTCTCCTCCTGTCTCCATTTCTCACTGTGTCTTTGCATCTCTCTCTCTTCATCTTCAACACTCCTCTCTATCTCTCACTGTGTGTCTCTCCTTCTCTATCCCAGACTTTCCCTCCGCTTCTCTTTCTCCATCTCCATCCTTGTCTCTCCATCTCTCTTCTTTCTTCATCTCTCTCTATTTCTCTCTCCATCTCTGTCTCTCTCCTCCCTCACCCCAATTTGTTGCTGACTTTCCCCCACTTTCTGTTTCTTTCTCCCCCTCTCTCCATCCCTTCACTTTCTCCCTCTCCCCACCTTCGCCTCTCACTTCTCCCTTCTATACTGTCTCTCTCTCTCTCTCTCTCGCTTCTCTCACTGCTGCCCATCCCTTCTCTTTCTCTCTCTCTCTCTTTCTCTTTCTCTCTCTCACTCTTGCGTATGTGACCTCTTGTTATTGACTGGCTCTCATCTCTTCTCTCTCCTCCTTGTCACCGTCTCCCTCCCCCCACCGCCCCCCCCCACTCTCTCTCTCTCTCACACTCACAGGTGCTGTCGGAGTGGAAACAGAAGTATGAGGAATCGCAGAGTGAGCTGGAAGGGACACAGAAGGAGGCGCGCTCCCTCAGCACTGAACTCTTCAAGCTCAAGAACGCTTATGAGGAGTCACTCGACCACCTGGAGACCCTCAAGCGAGAGAACAAGAACCTGCAAGGTGGGCACGAGAGGGAGAAGGTTCCCCCAGGCCCCAGCTTGGTCCAAACCCAATCCTTGGTCTACAAACCCAATCCTTCACCCCCAAACTCAACGCTTCTTCCCCAAACCCAACCATTTCCTCCCAAATCCACTATCTTTGTCACCCCATCCTTCCTCTGCCAACTCATCCCCAACTCAACCCCAACCCAACTCATCCCCAACTCAACCCCAACTCAACCTAACACAGACTCGCACACACACACAAACACTAAATCCAGTTTGGCTTTTGGTATTTCAGAGGAGATCTCGGATCTGACGGAACAGCTGGGAGAGACCGGGAAGAGCATCCACGAGCTGGAAAAGGTCCGGAAACAGTTGGATCAGGAAAAGCAGGATTTGCAGTCCGCGTTGGAGGAGGCCGAGGTAGGAAGGGAATGGCCCAAAACGGTGCTGTGTGTGTGTATGTGTGTGTGTGTGTGTGCAAGAGGCGAGTGAAGCTCTGAGATGTGCGTGTAGTGTGACCTCTCTCTCTCTCTTGTCCCCTCCCTCCCTCTCCCTCTCTCTCCCTCCTTCCCTCTATCCCTCTATCCCTCCTTCCCACCTTCCCTTCCAACCCCAAAGGCCACCCTGGAGCACGAGGAGGGTAAGATTCTCAGAGCCCAGCTGGAGTTCAACCAGGTGAAGGCCGACATGGAGAGGAAGTTGGCAGAGAAGGACGAGGAGATGGATCAGGCCAAGAGGAACCATCTCAGGATGGTGGAATCTCTCCAGACCTCGCTGGAGTCCGAGACCAGGAGCAGGAACGAGGCCCTCAGGGTCAAGAAGAAGATGGAGGGAGACCTGAACGAGATGGAGGTGCAGCTGAGCTTGGCCAACCGCCAGGCCTCCGAGGCTCACAAGCAGGTCAAGCAGCTCCACATCACTCTGAAGGTATCTGACCTTGTTCTTCTCTCCACTTCCACCCAAGTTGGGGTAGAGTTGGGGTTGGTTTGGGGTTGAGTTGGGGTTCCTCTGAACCTTGGGCCTGCGATACATCTCTGAATCTGACCATCAATTTGTCTCCACAGGATATTCAAGTCCATCTGGACGACACTCTGAGGGGCAACGATGACCTGAAGGAGAACATTGCGATGGTGGAGAGAAGGAACAACCTCCTCCAGGCTGAGCTGGAGGAGCTCAGAGCCGTCATCGAGCAAACAGAGCGGACTCGCAAGCTCGCCGAGCAGGAACTGATCGAGACGAGTGAGAGAGTTCAACTGCTCCACTCCCAGGTAACGGGGGCGAGAGAGAGGGCGAGGGTGGTGGGGGAGTGGCGGTGGTGCGAGAGAACGGGTGGAGGGGAGAGAGAAAGGGGGAACAGGGAGTGATGTGGGGTTGAGGTGGAGTTAAGTTGGGTCAAGTAGGAACCCACTTGTTAGTCGATGGTCAGATCGCTTTTCCGGGGGTAATAATCCCTTACAAAATGATAATAATAATAATAATAATACGGATAATTTGGTCACTCAATCCATGACTGCTTGTGGGACATCGCTGTGTGCAATTGGCATTTCGCCACAAAATATGCAGTCACTACACTTTACCGTTGGGGTTGAGTTGGGTTGGGGTTGAGGAGGATTGGGGTTGAGTTGGTTGGGGTTGGCTCGTGGTTGAGGAGGTTTGGGAAGGGCTGGGTTGGTGAGGGGAGGCCAGGGCTGTTGAGGTAAGTTCTCAGCTGACCCTGGTCCATGTTTCTCGTCGCCCAGAACACAGGTCTCATCAACCAGAAGAAGAAGCTGGAGTCAGACATTATTCAGCTCCAGACGGAGGTGGAGGAGGCCATTCAGGAGAGCAGGAATGCAGAGGAGAAAGCCAAGAAAGCCATCACTGATGTGAGTCCAGTGTTGATCCGGATTTATTCAGTCATCCACACATTTATTACATCCGGACTCGACTACACCAAGACCCTGCGTGTCAGGTTCTCCAACAACTCCCTCCACAGGCTGCAGATCACCCAGAACTAACTCTGCAGCCCATGTCCTCGCCCGCACCGGGCTCTGTGACCCCATCACCCCCATCCTCGCCCGACTCCACTGGCTCCCCATCCTCCAGAGGATCCAGTTCCAAATCCTCGTACTCACCTTCAAGGCCCACCGTGGCCCGGCTCCTCGACATCCTGTCTGCTCCCTCCGCTCAGTGGGCTCTGGCTGCCCCGCTCGCCCCGTCTCACCATCAGCAGTTGGGCAAACACAAGTTATCATTTGGGAGGGAGAGGAGGGGTTGGTGTGGGCCCATCTGTGTCTGACAATGTTCTCTCTCTCTCTCTCTCTCTGTTTGGGGGTGATGTTGACTATTCTTGTTGTTGACATTGGTGCGTGTGTTGGTGCGTGTGTGTTGGTGTGTGTTGGTGTGTGTTGGTGTATGTGTGTGTTGGTGTTGGGGGTAAACAGGCGGCCATGATGGCGGAGGAGCTGAAGAAGGAGCAGGACACCAGCTCCCACCTGGAGAGGATGAAGAAGAACATGGAACAAACCATCAAAGACCTTCAGCACAGACTGGACGAGGCTGAACAGATCGCCATGAAGGGCGGCAAGAAACAGATCCAGAAACTGGAGGCTCGGGTTAGTGTCTGGAGGCTGAGCCGAGGGGGGGCCTGAGGTGGGGTGGAGTTGGGGCTGAGATGGGGTTGAGTTGGGTTAGGATTGAGTTTGGGCTGAGTTGGAGTTGAGGTGGGGTTGGGTTGAGAGTGGGAGAGAGAGATTGAGAGGGAGAAGCTCTCTCTTTCCCTCTCTGGGCTGAATTCCCAGGAATGATTGCCTTTCTTTTTCTCTTTCTCTCTCTCTCTCTCTCTCCCTCCCTCCCCTCATTCTCTCTCTTCTCCGTCACCCTTCCTCCCTCCCCAGGTACGCGAGTTGGAGGGTGAGTTCGAAGGAGAGCAGAGGAAGAGTTCAGAGTCCATCAAAGCCGTCAGGAAATACGAGAGGCGTGTCAAAGAGTTGACATATCAGGTTGGTACTGTCCCTCTCACACTCACTCCATCTCCGGACTCCCCCCAAGTCTCTCTCTGATGATTTTATTGTCTTCTTCAGTCTGAGGAAGATAGGAAGAACTTGAATCGCCTTCAGGACTTGGTGGACAAACTGCAACTCAAAGTGAAAGCCTACAAGAGATCATCGGAGGAGGCGGTGAGTGACCGAGTCAGAGGCGGAGGGACCCTGGGAGGAGGGGAGCGACCTGGAGGGAGGGAGGGAGGGAGGGAGGGAAGGGGTGAGGCAGAGGGTGAAGGGATTGGCAGAGACAGGAGGCCAGGGCAAGAGTGAGAGCGGAGAAAATATTAATAATAATCCTGGCGTTCGACCCGGCGCCCGATCGCATCGTCGAGACGTCTCAAAAGAGCTTCACGGGCCACGCTATCAAGTGTAGTGACTGTGTGTTTTGTGGGCGCAGCTAATTGTGCCGCCCAGCGACGTCCCCACAAACAGCCGTGGGTCGAAGTAGCCACAATATTGGGATTGAAGGGATCATTAACCCCGGAAAGCGATCCCCCAATCAACTGACAAGCGGGTTCCTACTGACTGCTGGGGACCCCACTCCCCCGCGCTCTCTCTCCCCACAGCCCTGATCAACCCCACTCCCCCCGCGCTCTCTCTCCCCATAGCCCTGGTCAAGCATTCCAGATCCCCTCGCCTCCCCTCGGTTTCTTTTAGCAGCCGTATAAAGTCGGCGTCCTCGGGTTACCGGCCCACCCGCCAGTCGAAGCAGTCTCTCCTCCTCCGCCCTATCGAATCCCCTCGTCACTCTGAAGCCTTCCACCAAGTCTCCTCTTCACCTGCTCTGCTCCAGGGAGAATAATCCCAGCTTCTCCGGCCTCTCCTGATCGCTGAAGCCCCTCATTCCCTTTGCGCCCTCTCCAATGCCTCGACGCCCTTCCCAAAGTGCGGGGCCCAGAACTGAAGGCAGTCTCCGGCTGAGGCCTCACCAGCGTTTTGTGTAAAGGTTCATCATGGCCTCCTGACTCGCGTACTCTCCGCCCGGCTCTCAGCTTATATCGATTGCCTCTCCTCACTCTTCCTCTCAAAATGCACCACTTTGCATTCCTCCCCCTCAAGCTTCAGCTGCCACCTGTCTGCCCACGTTACCAGTCTATCACGCGTTGCTCCCTCTTCCCAAGTCCGGGTCATTGATACGGACCAATACTGCCCCATGTGGGACGCCACCGCGCATCACAAACACGACCGATGATGGACGTGGTCTCGTTTGAATGTTCCTGGGAATGGGCAGGGAGTCGGGGCTTGACACCTCTCCGTGTTTGGGGACCCTCAGGAGGAACAGGCCAACAGCAACCTGGGAAGGTTCCGGAAGATCCAGCACGAGCTCGACGAGGCCGTGGAGAGAGCGGACATCGCGGAGAGTCAGGTCAACAAACTGAGAGCCAAGACCAGGGAGGTCACCAGCAAGGTAACGCACGGAGAGAGGGAACGAGAGAGTGGAGAGAGAGAGAGTGAGACTGAGAGAGAGAGAGAGACTGAGAGAGAGTGAGAGAGACTGAGAGAGAGAGTGAGACTGAGAGAGAGTGAGAGAGAGTGTGAGAGAGAGAGAGAGAGAGAGACTGAGACTGAGAGAGAGAGAGTGTGAGAGAAAGAGTAAGAGAGAGAGAGAGCCAAGACCAGGGAGGTTACCACCAAGGTACAGACGGAGAGAGAGAGAGACGTGACCGGCGAGGTACATGGTCAACTGTATCCCGGGCCATTTCCTGCTCTCCCTCTCCTTCACTCACTCCATCACTCCTTCTTCACTCACACGCTCACGCACTCACTCACTCCTTCACCCCCCACACTCCCTCCCTCCCTCCCTCCTCACTCTCGCGCATCCCCCCATCACTGTATCTGACCGACTCAAACTTTCCACGATCTGTTCATGAATTCATATTTTTCTGTTTCTCTCTTCCTCTCTCACTCTCTCCCCTCCCTCTCCCCTTCTCTCTCTCCCTCTTTCTCCCCCGACAGAGAACCATGGACGAGGAATAACAGAAATGGGTTTCTTCTCTCTCGCTCGTGCTCTCTCTTTCTATGGACACCCCCTCGAACGTGGACAGACCCTGGCGTAAAGCGTACAGCAGTCGCCGTCCGACACCCCCTCTCTCTCCCTCCCCCCTCTCCCCCTCTCCCCCCTAATTAAACCCCTCGACAATTGAGGACAGCAAATAAACCCTTTTATTCTCCTACGTCTGTCTTCTCCCTCTTTATTCCGCACCCAATCCCGTTGGCTCTCGTCACGCACACGGTCAACGAAAAAGCACCACGACAACTTGCATTCGGCCCGGCGCCCGATCACGTCTCGAAGCGCTTCACCGGACAGCGTAGTGACTGTGTAGTTGGCGGGGGGGAAACGCGGCAGCCGATCGCGCCGCCCGGCGACGCCCCCACAAACGGCCGCGGGGTTGAAGCGACCGAATTATTATTATTTATTGTTGTATTAAAGGGATTATTACCCCCGGAAAGCGATCCCTCGATCGACTGACAAGTGGGTCCCTACTGACCGGGAAACACAGGCGCACACGTGTGTGTGTGTGTGTGTGTGTGTCTGTGTGTGTGGGGGGGGGGGGGGTAAGGAAACTTGCCCCAATGTTTCGCCCTGACCCGGGGATTGAACCCAGGTTCTCGCGCTTGTGTGGAGTCGCTGTTGGTGTTAACAGGAGGACAGCAATGAGCGACAGAGTGTGAGAGAGAGAGAGAAATAAAAGAGAATTATTGGTCATATTAATCGTGTAATAACATTGTAATAATACAATATAATAATAATATAAGAATACAATGTAATGCTATAATAGTAATGCAATAATATGATAATATAATATAATGTAATAATATAAAAATATAAAATAATTATAAAATAATAATATAATTAGATAAAAATAACATAATATAATAATAAGACTATAACAATAATAATATAGGAATGACATAATAATATAGTACAATAATAGTAATATAGTAATATAATATAACATAACGTAATAATACAAGAATAATATAATACTATGACATAATAATATGACATAATAATATAATCAAAATATATAATGTATTCATAATGTAATATAATAATATAGAATCATAGAATTCTACAGCACATAAAAGAGGCCATTCGGCCCATCGAGTTTGTGCGGCTCTTTGAACGGAGCAATTAATGTCAGTCCCACTCCCCGGCCCTTTACCCATAAGTCACCGACGCACCCACCGGAAGTTCTTCCCTTTCCGACCTATCAAACCCCCCTCACGATGTTGGAAGACCTCTATCAGGTCTCCTCGTCACCTTCTCTGCTCCAATGGAGAATAATCCCGGCCTCTCCGGCCTTTCCTCATCATCACGGTCCCTCGTTCCTGGTCCCATCCTCGTACATCTCCTCTGTACCCTTCCCAATGCCTTAACGTCCTTCCTATCGTGCGGTGCCCAGAACTGAGGTCTCACCAGTGTTTATATGGGTTAATCATCACCTCCTGACTCTTGTACTCTTTGCCCCTATTTATAAAGCCCAGTATCCCCTTTTTACAGCCTTATCTCCCTGTCCTGCCACCGTCAAGGACTCATTTACCTGCCCCCCCGGGTCTCTCTGATCTTTTTACCCCCTTAAGATTGTATTTCCGGCCGATATTCCCCTCATTCTTTCTACTAAAATGCATTACTTCGCATTTCCCCACATTGAAACTCATCTGCCGTGCGTCGCCCATTTTACCGTCTGTCTATGCCTTCCCGCAGTCGGCTCCTGTCCTTCTCACCGTTGACCGCCCTCCCTAACTTTGTGTCGTCCGCAAACTTGGAGATGGCGCTCGCTGTACCCAAGTCCAGGTCATGTATGTATGTTAAGAAGAGCGGTGGTCCTAATACCGATCCCTGGGGGACACCACTGTACACTTCCCTCCAGTCAGAAAAGCAGCCGTTCACCACAACTCTCCGCTCTCTGTCTCCCGGTCAGTTCGGGATCCGCTGTCACTGTCCCTTTTATCCCACGGACTTCTATCTTTCTTACAAGTCTTTCATGTGGCACTTCGTCAAATGCCTTTCGAAAGTCCATGTACACGACATCAACGGCACTGCCTTTATCCGCCCTCTCCGTTACCTCATCGGAAACTTCCACTAGATTTGTCGGACAAGACCCGCCTGTAACAAATCCGTGCGGCGGTCCCGTATTAACCCGTATTCTTCCAAGGGAAGATTTATTCTGTCCCGGATTATAGTCTCCAGGAGTTTCCCCACTACCGATGTTCGGCTGACGGGTCCGTCGTTCCCAGGTTCGTCCTTCTGTCCCCTTTTGTACAGGAGAGTCACATTGGCCACTTCTCCAGTCCTCGGGCGCCACTCCCGTGTCCAACGCCGATTGAAAAATTGTGGCCAAAGCCTCCGCTATTTTGTACCCGTCCCTCCCATAGTAACCTCGGCTGCATCCCGCCCGGACCGGGCCACTTGTCTCCCTTCAGCCCAGTCAACCTTTTTAATATAATCCAATAACATAACAATATAATAACATAATATTATAGTATAATAATATATTATGATATTATAGCACATGAATCCTGCTCGGTGCTTGCTCCCTCATACCCACCCGCCTCCTCTCCCGATCTCCCAGCTCTGTTGCCTTGCCGTCTGCTAACAGATGTTACCAATCTCTCCGTGTCCACTTGTGCCGTTCCCACTTCACTTGAATCTGCTGTCACCCCCTCTTCTCAAAAATCCCTCTCTTAGTTACCATCCCACCTCTAACCTCTAACCTGCCAACAGCACTCTCTCCTCATTCTGATCTGTAACCGGGGCTCTCCGTATCTTCTTCTTCTCCTCGATCTCTCTCCAGGCTTCAATGTTGTCAACCACTATCCTTTTTCACCACCTCACCTCTCTCAGCTCCACCTTCACAGGTCAGTCCTCTCCTGGTTTCACGCGTACCCATCCCAACTTTGCCGACCCTTTCACAGTTACTTCAGTCCTCTTTAACATCTACATGCTCCCGCTCGGTGATGTCTTCTACAGACATGGGGTTAACTTCCATATATATGCAGATGGCACCCAAATACGTGATGAACGCATGGATGAAGGTATCAGCAGCCGGATGGGAGAGATGTTGGAGGAACCGGGCGACTTTGTGGAGATTGGGAAGGCAGAGCGGGTCACGGCGTGAATGAGGGGTAGAAAGGACAATTTGACAAGGGTCAAACAAGACGGTAGGTCCTGGACCGGTTCAGTGAGATAGAGTGTGCGTCCCTGGATGCCGCCAACGCCTGAGGTGTGGAGGCACTATCTTGTTCCCTTCCCACCTGTGCCATCTCAACTCATACACTGACTACACTTGGTAGCAATTTCCTGTGAAATACTTTGAGACGCAGTCACTGGATCAGATGCAAAGAGGATTGTAGTATTAGGAATCGAAGCCCTCAACCCTGTTGTCTTGACCTTTTGCAAGTTTAAATGTTTTTGTTGCTTTGTGCATAGAAATTCCAGGGCCGTCGAACACGAAGTCCGAAGAAACAAATCACCAGTGAGCAGTTTCTGGCAGTAACCCTTCCGGTGAGTTGTCAATGTTGCTGCGTGTGGAAGTCCAGCCGTAAAGCGACTGGCGATTTCTCCAATGCTCTGCTATTCACAGCCATGTCCTCACCCCGACCCAAAATCCATCCCCCCCCGTCCTCAGCTTCTCTGGTTCCCCGACACAGAACAGATTGGTTTCAAGATCCTCACATTCTCTGCCCCGGCACCTGCCAACCTCTCTCTGCCACCTGTCTCACCCCCCATTCCTCTACCTTCACTCAGCCATCGACCAACCCGGTCCATGTCATCAGTTACGCCGCGAGCCTCTGGAACTTACCTCTTCCCCTCCACCTCACCCCTTGTTGGTCTGTCTGCGGATCGCAGCTGAAGACCTTCCTCTTTGACTGCGCTTTGGGCAATCTCCCCTCCCACTCTGGCTCAGCTGAGGCAGCTGAGACCCGGAGCCGGGCTCTCGCCTGTTCCTCCCGGACTTCTTTTTGTCTCTCAGCTAATTCTGCGTTGGTTATAAATTACAACACTGTGCATTCTTCTACCTTAACTCAGCCGAGCCTTGGCACCTCTCATGGTGCAGCAAGTGATCTTCATTTACTCTCTTACAGTCAACGGCCGATCGGTGTCCTCGGGCTCCGGGACTCCCAGCGCATTCGGCTCCAGCAACGGCAAACGCTCGCGAGCCGACCACGGGCAGGAAAGCAGTGGTCGTGGGGTTGAGGGTTGAGGCAGAAAGATAGAGTTGGTTTTTACACACACACACGCAGAGCAGAGTACCCCCCCACACACACACCTTTTTTTGTAACTTACGGTGCAGTTATTTGTGTTTTTTAGCAGCTGATTCACATCACATCCTACGAACAGCTTCTCCGTGAATAATCCGCTCTGCACAGTGATGGCGGGCGGTGCTGCACTTCATTTTGTTCCATTAAGCGCTCTGGGACCTTACCCCGAGCTCTGGGACTCTGCCCTGCGTGAGGGGTGCTATATAAATGCAGGTTATTGTTACTCATTGCATTTCAAAGTTTATTATTATTTTCCAGGTTGGAGCTGCTGCGGCGGAGCCCGACTCGTCAATACTGTGTGAAACATCGATTATATCGAGATGTGGGATACGAACCGACTGTCCGCTTCTGTCCAGACCGGTTCAAACAAAATAAAACTCATTGATTTGGAGTCAGAACATGTCTGTGTCTGTGTGTGTGTGTGTGGGACCTGTGTCCAGGGGGGAGGCTATGGTTGGAGGCTTGTCACACGCATGGAACATGCACGGACGTGGGGTAGACAGGACGGTTGCGGGTTAAACAAGAGGCCGAGGCTCTGCTTGAAACGTCAGTTGTGTTGATTCAGGACCGAGAGTTGGTTTCTTTCGGGGATGCGATGGGTAGAGTGGGGTTCGCCTAATTGGCCCGAATTCAAGATCCTCATCCTCACCTACGAGGCCATTCGCGGCCTCGCTCCCTCCTACCTCTCCGACTTACTATGCCCCCACGTACCTGCCCGTACCCTCCGTTCCTCCGGCTCCGGTCTGCTCCACATCCCCCGCCCCAACCGCCCTACCATCGGTGGCCTTCAGCCTCTCAGCCCCGAGGCTCTGGAACTCCATCCCCCGGTGCCTTCGCCGCTTCCTCCCTTTCCTCCTTCAAGGCCGGTCTCAAGACCTTTCTCTTTGACTGCGCCTTCAGCTCCTCTCTCGACTCTCTGCCCCCTCCTCGCTCCCTCCCTTCCCTCCCCTCACCATTTCCCCCAATGCTCGGGTCCTGACCCAACTGTCCAGCGCCTCGGGACGTCTTCCCGACATGAAAGACGCTCTATAAATGGAATCTTGTTGTTGTTGTTGAATGGCCGCCTCCTGTGCTGTATGATTCTGCCCCAAACCAGGAATGTTATTGGAAACTCGTTCCGATATTGTTGTTTATTTGAACAGAGGCAGAAGCTGAACCGAGTGGCCTCGACCAACAGCCGTGACAAGGGTTGAGGTTCGAATCATAATAATAATAATCGTGGCGTTTGACCCAGAGCCTGATCACGGCATTGAGACATCTCAAAGCGTTTCAGAGGAGACGCTGTAAAGTGTACTTAGGGTTTCTTTTTCCTTCTCTATCACATTTTCTCTATCAGACTTTCTCTCTACTGCCATCTCTCTCCTCTCTACCACACTTTCTGTTTATCAGAATCGTTCTTCTCTCTATTGCAATCATTCTCCTCTCTATGATACTTTGTCTCTCTCTATTCCAATCTTTCGAACGCACTTTCTCTCTATCGCAAAGTTTCTCCTCTCTTTCACACTTTCTCTCTCTATTCCAATCTTTCTAACACACTATCTCTCTCTCTGTCACAACCTTTCTCCTTTTGTCTATCACACCTTCTGTCTATTACATTTCTCTCCATTGCAATCTTTCTCCTTCTTTCTCACACCTTTTAGTGTTCGTGATCTGATTTGTTGGTGTGTTTGATGGTGTCTCTGAAGCATTCAATACGAAATTCTAGAAAAAGGTAAATGCTCTAAAGTAATGAATATAAACCCTGTGAATTCTCTGAACCATCCAATAGCCAACAGCCCATGTGATGATACTGACCGTTTCCAGCTGTGAAAGGAGGACTTTCAACTGGACCTCGTGATGTGACTCGCTCATTGGCGACATGTCAAACCTGAACCTTTGGGTATTTAACCCGAAGGCTGAGGTTAGTCAAACCATTGGAGGAAGGAGTCACCTCATCAGCTCAGAGAGAGCAGATGAGTTGGTGGAGGCTTGTGGTTTAGAGCAGTGAAATGGTCAGTTTGCTGTGGTGGAGCTTGGCTCAGGCCGGTCTCTCTATGGACTGCATCAGCTAAGTCTGTATTTGTGGGAACTTTCTGGTGGGCTGTAAATTGTCAGTATGTTTGTGAAGGGAAGTTGTCCAAACCTTGGGTGTTGTCAGCCCTGTGAGCTTCAGAGACATTATCACTGCCCACCTGCTTTCCATGTAAATTGTCAGCAACTCTTGGTCAGTTTAGTTTCTCCTTTTATTGTGTAATTTATCTCAAAACCAATTGCAGTTTTGTTTCTGTCTGGAGTCTGTAGACAACTCCTACCAGAGTCTTCCCTCCTTTGCTGTTCCTTAATTCTACCCATAGTGTTTGCACAGTCTGATCACCTTGACTGAAGTCCTTTCTATCTACTGGTGTACTTGAGTATTATCCATATTGCTCTTCCTACTTTCCCAATTTCCTTATCCTTTCTGAAGATCTCACAGCCTGGAATATTTAGCTCCCAGTAATTTCTGGCTTGTAGACAGGTCTCTGTAATGACTACTACATTAGACCCTTTAAGCTGACTTTGTTTTTAACTTGTTTTATTTTTATATTATGTGTATTTGTCACAGACACTTATTGGGATAACTCTCCTCACTTGCCTATATGCCCAATGGTGTTTTTGTTCGCTTTTTTGTTTTTTTTCTTAAACTGTTTATCTTTCTGGAGAAACTCAGTTATTTATCACTTTTTGTTTTCTCACCTTTGAACTTTAAAGACCTTGTTGCCATCCATCTATTTAATGGAGATTGTAAACAACTCTTGAACAGTCTGGCTTTTCTTTTTATTGTCTAACTCGTCTCAGAGATGACGATGACAGAATCGTTATGTAGAATTATTATTTTGCGGTGTTAGTGTTTAAATCATCATCTAGATTTTGGTCAAAGATGTCCAACTAGGAATTGTTTGGAGATGAGATGCAGCTAAAAACCGTGGGAGATGTAAGTAATTAATGGGCTGAGCTCAGTTGCTCGGTGGAATCCTGTAGTTCAGTGGTTAGAGCGCTCGACTTGCAAGTGAAACACCTGGGTTCAATTCCAGGCAGAGTGAAATCTTGGATAAGTTTCCTTACTCCACACGCCTAATAATAATCGCTCCAAAAAACAAAACAATAATAAATTGGTCATTTTCTATCCACGACTGTTTGTGGGACGCTGCTGTGCGCAATTGGCTGCTGCGTTTCCCCACAAATAAATAGTCGATTCGCTTTATGGTCCATTCTGTGAAGTGCTTTGAGACGTCAGATATGATAAGCACTATATCAAATGCAAGGTTATGATTATTGTCACCGGAAGCCAAGTCTGTACTAATGAGAACCAAAAACTGTCGACTGAAACCAATGCCCTGTTTCTCTCTCTAGCACCTTGGGATTCAAGGAGGGTAAGTAAGTTAAGTCTGTACTAGTGGGAACCCTGTAATGATGGCAAAGGTTGTATATTGTTCTTTCCTGCACCATTCCACACTCCAGAGGTTTGGCAACACTGTGTGGACTTCATGCAGGATGTCTGACATCCAAACATACGAGTCTTAACTCTGGTTCGCACTGGAGGTTGAGATTAGAAGTCGTTAATAAAAGAGACTGGGGTTTGAGAGGGACAGGATGGAGGAGATCTTGCTGGATTAATGTGTTGAGCTCACAGTTTGGGTCGAGGGTTTAATTCATCTACACAGATTGTAGGAATATCAGAGATTGAAGTTACACACTTTTGTTAGATGGTGTAAAATCAGATTTGATGGTATCTGTTATAATCTTTGGATTAGACAGTGAATTTGCTTGGTTTTGGGTAATCTCGAATAGCTGTGTGAAGGTTGGTTTTGTTTGCCCAGACCCAGTGTCTGTCCAGGTAGGTTCAGTTTACTGGTTGAGCGTCAGTTTATGCGACAGATGGTTTGGAGCACTTGTCGATCATCAGTTTGTGTCCAAGTTGGTTCAGTGCAGGTTGTGAGGTAGTAAAGGGCTAATCAAAATAAGGTGAATGTTTGGGATCACAGAGAGGGGTCCCAGGTGCTCAGGATTGATTGGGTAAAAGTGTCTTTGGCACGTTTGAGGTATAAAAGGGAGGAGGTGGAGATGAACCAGAGTTCTTGAGGTTTGGAGTTTTCACTGACACTTGACTCTAACATTACTAATTATACAAACTCTGAATTTCAGGAACTTGTAAGAGATTTAAGTTTGGGGTAAGGTTACTCTATTGGTTACTGCCTCACAACCTGCAAAATTGTGAAGAGAGGGATGTCTCCTTCAAGAGTGCACTTAAACAGCATGTAATTCTCAGCCAGCAATAAGATAACGTGACAAGGTGTGGAGTCAGTGTCTGTCAAGGTTGGTTCAGGGCAGTTGTAGAGAGTTAGTGTATGTCAGAGGATCCTCTGTTATTGATGATTTTTATCCTGAGATTGGTTCAGTGTAGAGTTGGTTTGTGTTGGGGCTGATTCAATACAGGTAAACAGCCTATTAGTTTAGAGCGGTGTCTGATTTGGATGTGTTGCACTACGTTGGACTACATGGTAAGTGAAGATTCCTGGAAACCTTAGGGGGGCGACTGAAGCTCATGCCCTGTTTCTCTCTCTCTAGCTCCTTGGGACTCGTGGAGGATAAGTTAAGTCTGTATGTGTGCGAACCAACCCAGTGATGATGGCAAAGGTTGTATATCTTTCTCTCTTACACCTTTCCACGCTCTAGAGGTTTGGCAACACTATGTGGACTTCATGCAGGATGTCTGACATCTGAACACATATGAGCCAAACTCTGGTTCACACTAGAGGTTGAGATTAGAAGTTGTTAGTAACAGACTGAGGTTTGAGAGGGACAAGATGGGGAGATGTTGCTGGGTTAATGTGTTGAGGTGACATTTTGGATTGTGGATAGAATTAATTGGCACAGATTGTAGGAATTGCAGAGATTGAAGTCAGGCACTGTAGTTAGATGGTGTAAGATTAGATTTGATAACATCTAGTACAAGAGTTTGATCAGAGTGAGTTTGTGTGTTGGGTAATATAGAGTCGCTGTGTGAAGGTTGGTTTATTTGCCCAGAGCCCGTGTCTGTCGAGGTTGGTTGGGTTAAGTGGCTGAGAGTCGGTTTGTGTCGGGGCTGGTTGTGGAGCATCAGTTTGTGTGCGAGTTGGTTCAGGGCAGGTGTGTAGATCTGCGTGTCTGAGGTCAGTCGAGGGCAGTTGTTGAGGGTTAGAGTCTTTCAGGCCTGACTCAGTGCAGTTGCCTCGGGTCAGTCGCTGCCAGGGCTGGGTCGGAGCAGTTTGCACGGCTGGTTTGCTAGTAACCGGCAATGTGTAGCTGCCGAGAGTCAGTCGCTGCCGGGTCTGGGTCAGTGTGGCTGCCACGAGTCAGGTTCTGTTCAGACTGGTTTAGTGCAGTTGTTGAGTCAGTTTATGCTGAGATTGGTTCACAGTTTGGTTTGTCGGGGTCAGTCGGTCAAGTTGTTGAGTTGGCTTCTGTCAGTGTTTCTTTAGTGTAGTTGAGAGTTGGGTTTAGTGGAGAGGGTGTTTGAGAGTTGGCTTGTGTCAGGGCAGGTTCAGTCAGTTACGCAGTGCAGTTGAGTGAGTGGGGCCAAGGTTGGATTAGTAGAATTGTTGAGAATGGATTTCTGTGGCTTTGATCAGTGAAGCTCAGGGGAGTTGGTCAGTGTTGAGTGAAGTTGAGGTGTTGTGAGACGGGATTGCCTTTGTGTTGCTGAGTTGGTTTGTTAGAGAATTCTCTGTGTAGTTATCTATGTAGTTAATGTTGAGATTCGTTCAGTGTATTTGATGGGCGTTGGTCAGTGTCAGGAATGGTTCAGTGTAGGAACACAACCAATTTATTTACAGCAGAGCTTGGATCGGGCTGGTTGTGCATTTGGAATATACGGTAAGTGTGGTTTTGTGGGAACGTTAGTATATTTGTATCCTCTCTTTCCAGCAAGTTGGAATTCACGGTAGATAAGGTAAGTGTAATAGCAGAAAACTGTTGGCAACTAAAGCTATTACACTCTTTCTCTCTTGCACCTTTCCACACTCCAGAGGTTTGGTAACACTATGTGGACATCATGTTGGATGTTTGATTGTGAGCCAAACTCTGGTTCACACTGGAGGTTGAGATAAGAAGTTGTTCGTAGCAAAGACTGGGGTTTGAGAGGGACAAGATGGGGAGATGTTGCTGAGTTAATATGGTGAGGTGAGAGTTTGGGTTGAGGGTAGAATTAATTGGTACAGATTGTATGAATCGCGGAGATTCAAGTCAGACACTGTAGTTAGATGATGTAAGGTTTAATTTGATAACATTTATTATAAGAGTTTGAACTGAGATCAGATGGATTTTTTGTGTTGTGTAATATAGAGTCTTTGTGTGAAGGTTGGTTTATTTGCCCAGAGCCGGTGTCTGTCGAGGTTGAGTGGCTGAGAGTCGGTTTGTCGGGGCTGGTTGTGGAGCATCAGTTTGTGTGCGAGTTGGTTCAGGGCAGGTGTGTAGAGTCGGTGCGTGTCTGAGGTCAGTCGAGGGCAGTTGTTGAGGGTTAGAGTCTTTCAGGCCTGACTCAGTGCAGTTGCCTCGGGTCAGTCGCTGCCAGGGCTGGGTCGGAGCAGTTTGCACGGCTGGTTTGCTAGTAACCGGCAATGTGTAGCTGCCGAGGGTCAGTCGCTGCCGGGTCTGGGTCAGTGTGGCTGCCACGAGTCAGGTTCTGTTCAGACTGGTTTAGTGTAATTGTTGAGTCAGTTTATGCTGAGATTGGTTCACAGTTTGGTTTGTCGGGGTCAGTCGGTCAAGTTGTTGAGTTGGCTTCTGTCAGTGTTTCTTTAGTGTAGTTGAGAGTTGGGTTAAGTCAAGAGGGTGATTGAGAGTTGGCTTGTGTCAGGGCAGGTTCAGTGCAGTTACGCAGTGCAGTTGAGTGAGTGGGGCCAAGGTTGGATTAGTAGAATTGTTGAGAATGAATTTCTGTGGCTTTGATCAGTGAAGCTCAGGGGAGTTGGTCAGTGTTTAGTGAAGTTGAGGTGTTGTGAGATGGAATTGCCTGTGTGTTGCTGAGTTGGTTTGTCAGAGAATCCTCTGTAGTTATTGATGTAGTTCATGTTCAGATTGGTTCAGTGTATTTGATGGGAGTTGGTCAGTGTCAGGAATGGTTCAGTGTAGGAACACAACCAATTTATTTACAGTAGTGCTTGGATCGGGCTGGTTGTGCGTTTGGAATATACGGTAAGTGTGGTTTTGTGGAAACCTTAGTACATTTGTACTACCTCTCCAACCTACTATCCCCCTATCTACCTGCCCGTACCCTCCGTTCCTCCGGCTCCGGTCTGCTCCACGTCCCCCGCCCCAATCGCCCTACCATCGGTGGTCGGGCCTTCAGCCTCTCAGCCCCGAGGCTCTGGAACTCCATCCCCCAGTGCCTTCGCCACTTCCTCCCTCTCCTCCTTCAAGGCCGGTCTCAAAACCTTTCTCTTTGACCGAGCCTTCAGCTCCCCTCTCGACTCTCTTCCCCTTTCTCGCTCCCTCCCTCCCCTCACACTGACTATTTCCCCCCTCCTCGCTCCCTCCCTTCCCTCCCCTCACCCTGACCATTTCCCCCCTGCTCGGGTCATGACCCAACTGTGCAGCGTCTCGGGACGTCCTCCTGACGTGAAAGGCGCTTTATAAATGGAATCTTGTTGTTGTTGTACATTTGTATCCTCTTTCTTTCCAGCAAGTTGGAATTCATTGTAGATCAGGTAAGTGTAACAGCGGAAAACTATGTTGGCAACTAAAGCTATTACACTCTTTCTCTCTTGCACCTTTCCACACTCCAGAGGTTTGGTAACACTATGTGGACATCATGTTGGATGTTTGATTGTGAGCCAACTCTGGTGCACACTGGAGTTTGAGATTAGAAGTTGTTAGTAGCAAAGACTGGGGTTTGAGAGGGACAGGATGGGGAGATGTTGCTGAGTTAATATGGTGAGGTGAGAGTTTGGGTTGAGGGTAGAATTAATTGGTACAGATTGTATGAATCGCGGAGATTCAAGTCAGACACTGTAGTTACATGGTGTAAGATTAGATTTGATAACAAGAGTTTGATCAGAGTGAGTTTGTGTGTCGGGTAATATAGAGTCTTTGTGTGAAGGTTGGTTTATTTGCCCAGAGCCAGTGTCTGTCGAGGTTGGTTGGGTTGAATGGCTGAGAGTCAGTTTGTGTTGTAGAACATCAGTTTGTGTGCGAGTTGGTTCAGGGCAGGTGTGTAGAGTCGGTGCCTGTCTGAGGTCGGTCGAGGGCAGTTGTTGAGGGTTAGAGTCTTTCAGGCCTGGCTCAGTGCAGTTGCCTCGGGTCAGTCGCTGCCAGGGCTGGGTCGGAGCAGTTTGCACGGCTGGTTTGCTAGTAACCGGCAATGTGTAGCTGCCGAGGGTCAGTCGCTGCCGGGTCTGGGTCAGTGTGGCTGCCACGAGTCAGGTTCTGTTCAGACTGGTTTAGTGTAGTTGTTGAGTCAGTTTTTGCTGAGATTGCTTCACAGTTCGGTTTGTTGGGGTGAGTCACTCGTTGTTGAGAGTTGGGTTTAGTGGAGAGGGTGTTTGAGAGTTGGCTTGTGTCAGGGCAGGTTCAGTCAGTTACGCAGTGCAGTTGAGTGAGTGGGGCCAAGGTTGGATTAGTAGAATTGTTGAGAATGGATTTCTGTGGCTTTGATCAGTGAAGCTCAGGGGAGTTGGTCAGTGTTTAGTGAAGTTGAGGTGTTGTGAGATGGAATTGCCTGTGTGTTGCTGAGTTGGTTTGTCAGAGAATCCTCTGTAGTTATTGATGTAGTTAATGTTGAGATTGGTTTAATGAATTTGATGGGAGTTGGTCAGTGTCAGGAATGGTTCAGTGTAGGAACACAACCAATTTATTTACAGCAGAGCTTGGATCGGGCTGGTTGTGCATTTGGACTATACGGTAAGTGTGGTTTTATGGAAACATTAGTATATTTGTATCCTTTCTTTCCAGCAAGTTGGAATTCGTGGTCGATAAGGCAAGTGTAATAGCAGAAAACTATGTTGGCAACTAAAGCTATTACACTCTTTCTCTCTTGCACCTTTCCACACTCCAGAGGTTTGGTAACACTATGTGGACATCATGTTGGATGTTTGATTGTGAGCCAAACTCTGGTTCACACTGGAGGTTGAGATTAGAAGTTGTTAGTAGCAAAGACTGGGGTTTGAGAGGGACAAGATGGGGAGATGTTGCTGAGTTAATATGGTGAGGTGAGAGTTTGGGTTGAGGGTAGAATTAATTGGTACAGGTTGTATGAATCGCAGAGAATCAAGTCAGAAACTGTAGTTGGGTGGTGTAAGGTTTGATAACATCTATTACAAGAGTTGGATCTGAGATCAGATGGAATTTGTGTGTGGCATAATGAAGTCTTTGTGTGAATGTTGGTTTATTTGCCCAGAGCCAGTGTCTGTCGAGGTTAGTTGGGTTGAGTGGCTGAGAGTCGGTTTGTGTTGGGGCTGGTTGTGGAGCATCAGTTTGTGTGCGAGTTGGTTCAGGGCAGGTGTGTAGAGTCGGTGCGTGTCTGAGGTCGGTCGAGGGCAGTTGTTGAGGGTTAGAGTCTTTCAGGCCTGGCTCAGTGCAGTTGCCTCGGGTCAGTCGCTGCCAGGGCTGGGTCGGAGCAGTTTGCACGGCTGGTTTGCTAGTAACCGGCAATGTGTAGCTGCCGAGGGTCAGTCGCTGCCGGGTCTGGGTCAGTGTGGCTGCCACGAGTCAGGTTCTGTTCAGACTGGTTTAGTGTAATTGTTGAGTCAGTTTATGCTGAGATTGGTTCACAGTTTGGTTTGTCGGGGTAAGTCGGTCCAGTTGTTGAGTTGGCTTCTATCAGTGTTTCCTTAGTATAGTTGAGAGTTGGGTTTAGTTGAGAGGGTGTTTGAGAGTTGGCTTGTGTCAGGGCAGGTTCAGTGCAGTTACGCAGTGCAGTTGAGTGAGTGGGGCCAAGGTTGGATTAGTAGAATTGTTGAGAATGAATTTCTGTGGCTTTGATCAGTGAAGCTCAGGGGAGTTGGTCAGTGTTTAGTGAAGTTGAGGTGTTGTGAGATGGAATTGCCTGTGTGTTGCTGAGTTGGTTTGTCAGAGAATCCTCTGTGTAGTAATCAATGTAGTTAATGTTGAGATTGGTTAAGTGAATTTGATGGGAGTTGGTCAGTGTCAGGAATGGTTCAGTGTAGGAACACAACCAATTTATTTACAGCAGAGCTTGGATCGGGCTGGTTGTGCATTTGGACTATACGGTAAGTGTGGTTTTGTGGAAACCTTAGTATATTTGTATCCTCTCTTTCCAGCAAGTTGGAATTCACGGTAGATAAGGTAAGTGTAATAGCAGAAAACTATGTTGGCAACTAAAGCTATTACACTCTTTCTCTCTTGCACCTTTCCACACTCCAGAGGTTTGGTAACACTATGTGGACATCATGTTGGATGTTTGATTGTGAGCCCAACTCTGGTTCACACTGGAGTTTGAGATTAGAAGTTGTTAGTAGCAAAGACTGGGGTTTGAGAGGGAAAAGATGGGAGATATTGCTGAGTTAATATGGTGAGGTGAGAGTTTGGGTTGAGGGTAGAATTAATTGGTACAGGTTGTATGAATCGTGGAGATTCAAATCAGACACTGTAGTTAGATGATGTAAGATTAGATTTGGTAACATCTAGTACAAGAGTTTAATCAGAGTGAGTTTGTGTGTTGGGTAATATAGAGTCGCTGTGTGAAGGTTGGTTTATTTGCCCAGAGCACGTGTCTGTCGAGGTTGGTTGGGTTGAATGGCTGAGAGTCAGTTTGTGTTGTGGAACATCAGTTTGTGTGCGAGTTGGTTCAGGGCAGGTGTAATGTCAGTGCTGGTCTGAGGACGGTCGAGGGCAGTTGTTGAGGGTTAGAGTCTTTCAGGCCTGGCTCAGTGCAGTTGCCTCGGGTCAGTCGCTGCCAGGGCTGGGTCGGAGCAGTTTGCACGGCTGGTTTGCTAGTAACCGGCAATGTGTAGCTGCCGAGGGTCAGTCGCTGCCGGGTCTGGGTCAGTGTGGCTGCCACGAGTCAGGTTCTGTTCAGACTGGTTTAGTGTAATTGTTGAGTCAGTTTTTGCTGAGATTGGTTCACAGTTAGGTTTGTTGGGGTGAGTCACTTGTTGTTGAGAGTTGGGTTTAGTTGAGAGGGTGATTGAGAGTTGGCTTGTGTCAGGGCAGGTTCAGTCAGTTACGCAGTGCAGTTGAGTGAGTGGGGCCAAGGTTGGATTAGTAGAATTGTTGAGAATGGATTTCTGTGGATTTGATCAGTGAAGCTCAGGGGAGTTGGTCAGTGTTTAGTGAAGTTGAGGTGTTGTGAGATGGAATTGCCTGTGTGTTGCTGAGTTGGTTTGTCAGAGAATCCTCTGTGTCGTAATCAATGTAGTTAACGTTGAGATTGGTTTAGTGTATTTGATGGGAGTTGGTCAGTGTCAGGAATGGTTCAGTGTAGGAACACAACCAATTTATTTACAGCAGAGCTTGGATCGGGCTGGTTGTGCGTTTGGACTATACGGTAAGTGTGGTTTTGTGGAAACCTTAGTATATTTGTATCCTCTTTCTTTCCAGCAAGTTGGAATTTGTGGAAGAAAAGGTAAGTGTAATAGTGGAAACCTTACGGTGGCAACTAAAGCTATTACACTCTTTCTCTCTCACACCTTTCCATACTCCAGAAGTTTGGCAACATTATGTGGACTTCATGCAGGATGTCTAACATCTGAACACATATGAGCTTTAACTCTAGTTTACATTGTAGGTTCAAATGAGAAGTTGTCGGTCAGATGGTGTAAGATCAGATGTATATTCAGATTTGATATTATCAGTTTATCTTCTGATTAGAGAAGATATTTTTGCTTTGTGGGTGATACAGTGATGTTAAGAGCTGATGTTTGAAGTTTGTTTGAGTGTAGATTTGAGAGTTGGTTTCTGTCAGTGCAGGTTGAGGGTTTAATTAGTTGAGTAGATTCAGGGCCCAGAGTTGGTTTCTGTCAGGACTGCTTTGAAGCGGGGTCTCAAAGTCCGTTTACTAGCGACTGGCTTTGTGTATCTGCTGAGATTCAGTTCTTGTCAGCGTTGTTTGAGGGTTCAGTTTGTGTTGAGTTGATTCGAGGCTGAGTTTGGTTTGTGTCAGAGTGAGTTGAGTAGATTCAGGGCCAAGAGTTGGTTTCTGTCAGGACTGCTTTGAAGCGGGGTCTCAAAGTCCGTTTACTAGCGACTGGCTTTGTGTATCTGCTGAGATTCAGTTCTTGTCAGCGTTGTTTGAGGGTTCAGTTTGTGTTGAGTTGATTCGAGGCTGAGTTTGGTTTGTGTCAGAGTGAGTTGAGTAGATTCAGGGCCAAGAGTTGGTTTCTGTCAGGACTGCTTTGAAGCGGGGTCTCAAAGTCCGTTTACTAGCGACTGGCTTTGTGTATCTGCTGAGATTCAGTTCTTGTCAGCGTTGTTTGAGGGTTCAGTTTGTGTTGAGTTGATTCGAGGCTGAGTTTGGTTTGTGTCAGAGTGAGTTGAGTAGATTCAGGGCCAAGAGTTGGTTTCTGTCAGGACTGCTTTGAAGCGGGGTCTCAAAGTCCGTTTACTAGCGACTGGCTTTGTGTATCTGCTGAGATTCAGTTCTTGTCAGCGTTGTTTGAGGGTTCAGTTTGTGTTGAGTTGATTCGAGGCTGAGTTTGGTTTGTGTCAGAGTGAGTTGAGTAGATTCAGGGCTAAGAGTTTCAGGGCTAAGAGTTTCAGGGCTAAGAGTTTCAGGGCTAAGAGTTTCAGGGCTAAGAGTTTCAGGGCTAAGAGTTTCAGGGCTAAGAGTTCAGGGCTAAGAGTTCAGGGCTAAGAGTTCAGGGCTAAGAGTTTCAGGGCTAAGAGTTCAGGGCTAAGAGTTCAGGGCTAAGAGATTCAGGGCTAAGAGTTTCAGGGCTAAGAGTTCAGGGCTAAGAGTTTCAGGGCTAAGAGTTTCAGGGCTAAGAGTTTCAGGGCTAAGAGTTTCAGGGCTAAGAGTTTCAGGGCTAAGAGTTTCAGGGCTAAGAGTTTCAGGGCTAAGAGTTTCAGGGCTAAGTGATTCAGGGCTAAGTGTTTCAGGGCTAAGTGATTCAGGGCTAAGTGTTTCAGGGCTAAGTGTTTCAGGGCTAAGTGTTTCAGGGCTAAGTGTTTCAGGGCTAAGTGTTTCAGGGCTAAGTGTTTCAGGGCTAAGTGATTCAGGGCTAAGTGTTTCAGGGCTAAGTGGTTCAGGGCTAAGTGTTTCAGGGCTAAGTGATTCAGGGCTAAGTGATTCAGGGCTAAGTGTTTCAGGGCTAAGAGTTTCAGGGCTAGGTGATTCAGGGCTAAGAGTTTCAGGGCTAAGGAGTTTCAGGGCTAAGGGATTCAGGGCTAAGTGTTTCAGGGCTAAGTGTTTCAGGGCTAAGAGTTTCAGGGCTAAGTGTTTCAGGGCTAAGTGTTTCAGGGCTAAGTGTTTCAGGGCTAAGAGTTTCAGGGCTAGGTTTCAGGGCTAAGTGTTTCAGGGCTAAGTGTTTCAGGGCTAAGTGTTTCAGGGCTAAGAGTTTCAGGGCTAAGTGATTCAGGGCTAAGTGTTTCAGGGCTAAGTGTTTCAGGGCTAAGTGATTCAGGGCTAGGTTTCAGGGCTAAGGGATTCAGGGCTAAGTGTTTCAGGGCTAAGGGATTCAGGGCTAAGTGTTTCAGGGCTAAGTGATTCAGGGCTAAGTTTCAGGGCTAAGTGTTTCAGGGCTAAGTGTTTCAGGGCTAAGAGGTTTCAGGCTAAGTGTTTCAGGGCTAAGGGTTTCAGGGCTAAGTGTTTCAGGGCTAAGGTTCAGGGCGAAGTGTTTCAGGGCTAAGAGTTTCAGGGCTAAGGAGTTTCAGGGCTAAGTGTTTCAGGGCTAAGTGTTTCAGGGCTAAGTGTTTCAGGGCTAAGTGTTTCAGGGCTAAGAGTTTCAGGGCTAAGTTTCAGGGCTAAGTGTTTCAGGGCTAAGGATTCAGGGCTAAGGAGTTTCAGGGCTAAGGGGCTAAGTTTCAGGGCTAAGTGTTTCAGGGCTAAGAGTTTCAGGGCTAAGGGATTCAGGGCTAAGTGTTTCAGGGCTAAGGGATTCAGGGCTAAGAGTTTCAGGGCTAAGTGTTTCAGGGCTAAGTGTTTCAGGGCTAAGTGTTTCAGGGCTAAGTTCAGGGCTAAGAGGGTTTCAGGGCTAAGTGTTTCAGGGCTAAGAGAGTTTCAGGGCTAAGTGTTTCAGGGCTAAGTGTTTCAGGGCTAAGTGTTTCAGGGCTAAGTGGTTCAGGGCTAAGTGGTTCAGGGCTAAGTGGTTCAGGGCTAAGTGGTTCAGGGCTAAGTGTTTCAGGGCTAAGTGTTTCAGGGCTAAGTGATTCAGGGCTAAGGGATTCAGGGCTAAGTGTTTCAGGGCTAAGTGTTTCAGGGCTAAGGGATTCAGGGCTAAGTGTTTCAGGGCTAAGTGTTTCAGGGCTAAGTGTTTCAGGGCTAAGTGTTTCAGGGCTAAGTGATTTCAGGGCTAAGTGTTTCAGGGCTAAGTGTTTCAGGGCTAAGTGTTTCAGGGCTAAGTGTTTCAGGGCTAAGTGTTTCAGGGCTAAGTGTTTCAGGGCTAAGTGTTTCAGGGCTAAGTGTTTCAGGGCTAAGTGTTTCAGGGCTAAGTGTTTCAGGGCTAAGTGTTTCAGGGCTAAGTGTTTCAGGGCTAAGTGTTTCAGGGCTAAGTGTTTCAGGGCTAAGTGTTTCAGGGCTAAGGAGTTTCAGGGCTAAGTGTTTCAGGGCTAAGTTTCAGGGCTAAAGGTTTCAGGGCTAAGAGTTTCAGGGCTAAGGGTTCAGGGCTAAGAGAGTTCAGGGCTAAGTGTTTCAGGGCTAAGGAGTTTCAGGGCTAAGAGTTTCAGGGCTAAGGATTCAGGGCTAAGAGTTTCAGGGCTAAGAGTTTCAGGGCTAAGGGTTTCAGGGCTAAGTGTTTCAGGGCTAAGGGTTTCAGGGCTAAGTGTTTCAGGGCTAAGGAGTTTCAGGGCTAAGTGTTTCAGGGCTAAGAGGTTTCAGGGCTAAGGAGTTTCAGGGCTAAGTGTTTCAGGGCTAAGTGTTTCAGGGCTAAGTGTTTCAGGGCTAAGTGGTTCAGGGCTAAGTGGTTCAGGGCTAAGTGGTTCAGGGCTAAGTTGTTCAGGGCTAAGTGGTTCAGGGCTAAGTGGTTCAGGGCTAAGTTCAGCGCTAAGGTTTCAGGGCTAAGGATTCAGGGCTAAGTGTTTCAGGGCTAAGGGTTTCAGGGCTAAGGGAGTTTCAGGGCTAAGGGTTTCAGGGCTAAGAGGTTCAGGGCTAAGGAGTTTCAGGGCTAAGTGTTTCAGGGCTAAGTGTTTCAGGGCTAAGAGTTTCAGGGCTAAGAGGCTAAGTGATTTCAGGGCTAAGTGTTTCAGGGCTAAGTGTTTCAGGGCTAAGTGTTTCAGGGCTAAGGAGTTTCAGGGCTAAGTTTCAGAGGTTTCAGGGCTAAGTGTTTCAGGGCTAAGGGATTCAGGGCTAAGGAGTTTTCAGGGCTAAGAGGTTTCAGGGCTAAGGGTTTCAGGGCTAAGGGTTTCAGGGCTAAGAGTTTCAGGGCTAAGAGTTTCAGGGCTAAGGGTTTCAGGGCTAAGGGTTTCAGGGCTAAGGGTTTCAGGGCTAAGGGTTTCAGGGCTAAGGGTTTCAGGGCTAAGGGTTTCAGGGCTAAGGGTTTCAGGGCTAAGGGTTTCAGGGCTAAGGGTTTCAGGGCTAAGGGTTTCAGGGCTAAGGGTTTCAGGGCTAAGGGTTTCAGGGCTAAGAGTTTCAGGGCTAAGAGTTTCAGGGCTAAGGGTTTCAGGGCTAAGTTTTCAGGGCTAAGGGTTTCAGGGCTAAGGGTTTCAGGGCTAAGGGTTTCAGGGCTAAGTGGTTCAGGGCTAAGTGGTTCAGGGCTAAGTGGTTCAGGGCTAAGTGGTTCAGGGCTAAGTGGTTCAGGGCTAAGTGGTTCAGGGCTAAGAGGTTCAGGGCTAAGAGTTTCAGGGCTAAGAGTTTCAGGGCTAAGAGTTTCAGGGCTAAGAGTTTCAGGGCTAAGAGTTTCAGGGCTAAGAGTTTCAGGGCTAAGAGTTTCAGGGCTAAGAGTTTCAGGGCTAAGTGTTTCAGGGCTAAGTGTTTCAGGGCTAAGTGTTTCAGGGCTAAGAGTTTCAGGGCTAAGTGTTTCAGGGCTAAGTGTTTCAGGGCTAAGAGTTTCAGGGCTAAGAGTTTCAGGGCTAAGAGTTTCAGGGCTAAGAGTTTCAGGGCTAAGTGTTTCAGGGCTAAGAGTTTCAGGGCTAAGAGTTTCAGGGCTAAGTGTTTCAGGGCTAAGTGTTTCAGGGCTAAGAGTTTCAGGGCTAAGTGTTTCAGGGCTAAGAGTTTCAGGGCTAAGAGTTTCAGGGCTAAGAGTTTCAGGGCTAAGAGTTTCAGGGCTAAGAGTTTCAGGGCTAAGAGTTTCAGGGCTAAGTGTTTCAGGGCTAAGTGTTTCAGGGCTAAGTGTTTCAGGGCTAAGTGTTTCAGGGCTAAGTGTTTCAGGGCTAAGAGTTTCAGGGCTAAGGGTTTCAGGGCTAAGTGTTTCAGGGCTAAGAGTTTCAGGGCTAAGTGTTTCAGGGCTAAGTGTTTCAGGGCTAAGTGTTTCAGGGCTAAGAGTTTCAGGGCTAAGAGTTTCAGGGCTAAGTGTTTCAGGGCTAAGTGATTCAGGGCTAAGTGATTCAGGGCTAAGTGATTCAGGGCTAAGGGTTTCAGGGCTAAGTGTTTCAGGGCTAAGTGATTCAGGGCTAAGTGATTCAGGGCTAAGTGATTCAGGGCTAAGTGATTCAGGGCTAAGTGATTCAGGGCTAAGTGATTCAGGGCTAAGTGATTCAGGGCTAAGTGATTCAGGGCTAAGTGATTCAGGGCTAAGTGATTCAGGGCTAAGTGATTCAGGGCTAAGTGATTCAGGGCTAAGTGATTCAGGGCTAAGTGATTCAGGGCTAAGTGATTCAGGGCTAAGTGTTTCAGGGCTAAGTGATTCAGGGCTAAGTGATTCAGGGCTAAGTGATTCAGGGCTAAGTGATTCAGGGCTAAGTGATTCAGGGCTAAGGGATTCAGGGCTAAGTGATTCAGGGCTAAGTGATTCAGGGCTAAGTGATTCAGGGCTAAGTGATTCAGGGCTAAGTGATTCAGGGCTAAGTGATTCAGGGCTAAGTGATTCAGGGCTAAGTGATTCAGGGCTAAGTGATTCAGGGCTAAGTGATTCAGGGCTAAGTGATTCAGGGCTAAGTGATTCAGGGCTAAGTGATTCAGGGCTAAGTGATTCAGGGCTAAGTGATTCAGGGCTAAGTGTTTCAGGGCTAAGGTGTTCAGGGCTAAGGTTTCAA